>NW_004797427.1:53726-56615 GCF_000002075.1 Aplysia californica | reverse complement strand
TGTATGTATGTATGTATGTATGTATGTATGTATGTATGTATGTATGTATGTATGTATGTATGTATGTATGTATGTATGTATGTATGTATGTATGTATGTTTGTGTGTATGTGTGTGTGTGTGTGTGTGTGTGTGTGTGTGTGTGTGTGTATGTATGTATGTATGTATGTATGTATATATTCATGTATGTATGTATGTGTGTGTGTGAGTGTGTGTGTGTGTGTGTGTGTGTGTGTGTGTGTGTGTGTGTGTGTGTGTGTGTGTGTTATTTGTAGCACTGTGTGTTCAGTAATAATCTCACTGCAGTTGGTACGAATGAATTTCTCTATCTGTTCGTTCTTGCTTTTTTTGGAAATGTATCGTTTACTGGTGGTCGATAATTGAAATTCCGATGTCAGTGGGTGACTATGGTCACTTATTGGTATTATTTCAGCCTTTTTTTTTCAGAACGTTTACTTTGTGCAGATATTCAAATTTGCTTAGGTCTCTGTTCTTGGAGCATTTCTGGTCAACTTGTTTTGTTTTATTCTTTTATGACGTGCTGTCTTCCCAAATTGCTACCATAGCAAGAGATGCCAAAATTTAATCAAAGTTTCTATTGCGGTTGTGTTGAACATCGGAAAGTTGTGGACTCTACTTTCCGACCCTTCACCTCAGTAATTTGCATAGATCTACCAGATATCAATGGCATATTGACGCACATAATATGTTTCAGAATTGCATAATCTTTTTTTCATATCGGATCAAGACGTCCCAATTAATGTAAAAAGCATTGCATCGAAATAGAATCACTGGTGAAGAAGAAGAAGAAGAAGAAGAAGAAGAAGAAGAAGAAGAAGAAGAAGAAGAAGAAGAAGAAGAAGAAGAAGAAGAAAAAGAAGAAGAGCAACAGCTGAGAAGAGGATTGATATATACATGTAGGTGAAAGTCGTGTAAGATCTTTAATTTTCTTTTTATGTAGTTTGTTTGTTTGTTTGTTTGTTTGTTTGTTTGTTTGTTTGTTGTTGTTGTTTTTTGGAGGGTGAAGTTTGGGTTTTTTTTAACGCCCCCATCCATACAAATACAATTTAGATCATGTAGGAGGTGGGCTTCTGACCCTGCATGTCGGTGCCAGCTCAGGCTGAGAGGGATACAGATACAACATATCCCAGCAGAAAATCAAGGTGCTCAATAAAACATCTTCTCCCCGCTTTGGAATTGAACTCTAGTCTCCTGTGTGCGCCAGCGAAGCGCTGCTACACAGTGGCGGTTGGTAGTTCTAAATGTGGGTGGGGCTGAGAAATCAGGGTAGGTTGAGTTCAAATGTAAGATTTTCTTGGTTCAGATGATATTCCTGATGTATTAGTATGTTTCATTCCCACACTCACACGCAAACGCGCTCATGTGACCGTATGCAGTTGCGAGCACCGTAACACACTTACCCAAAAAAAAAATAATAAATAAATTAAACACGCAAACGCACACATACAACAATAACTGGATTAGGCCATGGGGTCGCAGAAAGCAAGGCATTCCTAAAACGAGGGCTCATGAGCATGTTTTGATTACTGGGTCTCTGGGAAAAGTGTGTTATGAACTCCCCACCCCCACCCACCCCCATTGTCTGGGCTGGCAGAGAACGAGCCCTGTCTAACAGCAGTTTCCGCGGGCTCTCGTTTCTTTCTTTAACCTTTTTTTGCAAGAAGAGTTTGATTAAGAAAGGACCGTGGGAATGGGCTCATCCTTTTCTGATCCCTAAACACATTTGATTGGCTGTTAGGTTACTATCGTTGTAAACAGTGACTACAGTGATTGGATAAACGAGCAAGTGTGTGAGTCCACCGCATGCAACTAAAGGCGGAGGCGGAAGATTTTGAAAAAGTTCTAACGGTTTCAACTGAAACTCTCGTTTATTAGAAGAAACATTCATTTACGGAGGGAAAGAGATGAGAGGTGGGTGGGGCTCAAGCCCTTTCGCCCTTCACTACGCCACGCCACTGCCGCTACACCACAGACACCGGTGGAAGCAGGAGAAGGAAAAGGAACAGGTGAAGGAGGAAGAAGAGGACGAGGAGGAGATTAAAGAGCATGTTGAGTTGTTTTCTTGACACAACTACCTTCTAGAGAACATTGCAAGACACCAGCGACTGTGGTGTTATGGTTACACTGTTCGCCATTGCCCGCTGAAAACATACAGTTGAAACAGAAACTGCTCTCTAACGGCCACCTGTGTAAGAGCAAGACAATCACCTGTACACACAGCCACAGCTTATCTCCCCCCCTCCCTCCCCACGCCTACAAAAGTTGTTTATTTTTACATTATAATAACACTGTGTAAGACATCCACCTGTCTAAGACAACCACTTTTTCAGATCGACCAAGAGTGGCTGTCATAAGCAATTTCGACTCTACTTTCGGTTCTCAGTTGGAGAAGTCTGTTTAATCAAGTATCCTGCTCGTCCTTCTGATGGGAAGCTGCACCCTACACATCTCGGGTCAAAGAGCCCGCCTTGTGCAAATCATCTAAATCGCTTCGAAAATGGCGTAAAACAATAATTATAATCATAACGATTATTCCATGGCGAGACCTTTCAAAACCGGAACCCAGGCTGTCAAGAAGGCCTGAAAAACAATTTATGTTTATAATGGGGGTTTTTTTTGTGGGGGTTTTTTTTGTTTTGTTTTTTTGGGGGTTCATACCTTGAACTTTTGTCTCTTGTCATGTAACATTTATCAATGTAATCGACTGAGGAGCTGCCCGATAAAGGAAGAAGACAAGGAAAAGAAGAAAGTGAAGGAGGGAGGAATATATGGACAACAACGACACGGAGATAGACGGAGATTATGGAGAAATATGATTAGAGTGAGAAAAAAGGAGGAGGAATTAAGGGAGGGGGGGGGGGGGGGGGGG
>NW_004797427.1:21668-53326 GCF_000002075.1 Aplysia californica | reverse complement strand
AGGAGGAGGAGGAGGAAATAGTCAAGAAAAAGAAGGAGGAAGAGGAGGGGGAGGAAGAGGAGGAGGATAGTAAAGAAGGAGGAGGATGCAATAAAGAAGAAGCAGGATAAAGTAAAGAAGAAGAGGAGGATATATTAAAGAAGAATGAAGAGGAGAGGCGAGGAGGAGGAGGGGAGGAGGGGGGAGGGGGTAGTGAGAAATGATATGGAAAGATTAGCAGAGAAACCAAATGTGAGAATGTGGAACCAGGGTCGAAAGTGAAAGGCTGAAGGGCAACATATCGACACACACGCAGTTGCGGCGATATTATTTAGAGTGGGCTTACAGAGAACGCGATCTAGGCTGAGAGATTATATATCTCTCTCTTGCCCCTTTTAACTCCCAGTGGGGCACAACATTACTCCAGCGAAGCCTGTCCCGAGCATCCTTTTCTATCTGTTTCCATGCTGTCCCGCTTTTTCAATTTCCGCTTGTACCGCTCGCCTCCATGTCATCTTTGGTCTTCCCTTCTTACGCTTTCCTTGTGGGTTCCACGTTAAAGCCTGCCTGATGATGCTTGTCGGGGGTCTCCTCAGGGTGTGTCCAATCCATTCCCATTTCTTCACCTGAATATCTTCCTTTACTGGCCTTTGGCTTGTTCTCTCCCACAGTTGAGCATTAGTGACTCGTTCGTACCACTTGATCCCCACTATCCTTCGTAGGCATAGATTATAATATATAGGTATAAGGAAAAATGGAGGAAGAGGAAGAATGTGAAGGGGATGAGGTGGGGAAGAAGGAAAACAGTTTTGAGGAAGGAGAGGAGTACGAGAGGGGAAGGGGGAGATGAGGAGGAGAGGAGGAGGATAAAGGGTAAAAAGAAGAATACGTGAAAGAGGAAGAGTGATTGCAAATTGCTCGTTGAAAAAAAAGACGGTGGTGGGGTGGCGGTGTGGAGGCGCTGGGGAGGGAGAGGCGGTGTCATTTTTGTTGTTTTTAACCAGTGGCAAAGTGTCCACGCAAGCACGGCACTTGTGACAACAGCTGATCTACTAGAGGAATACACAAATACAAGACAGACCCAGAGCGGCTTTAGGCCTTAGCTTTCGAAGATGATGAAGAACTCTAGCCTCTTAATTCGAAGGAACACGCGAGCGCGCACGCACACTCACGTACACTCTCTCTCTCTCTCTCTCTCTCTCTCTCTCTCTCTCTCTCTCTCTCTCTCTCTCTCTCTCTCTCTCTCACACACACACACACACACACACACACACACACAAACATGCATACACACTGATCTCTCTCTCTCTCTCTCTCTCTCTCTCTCTCTCTCTCTCTCTCTCTCTCTCTCGCTCTCTCTCCTCCCCCCCCCCATTACACACTCGCTCGCTCACACGCACGCACACACACACACACACACACACACACACACACACACACACACACACACACACACACGTGTACACACAAATAGCACACACAAAAACACACTCACACACACACACACACACACACACACACACACACATTCACACACTCACAGACACGTGCGTGCTTACACATACATACTGTTTTATTGAATGTTTAAAACCACGGCTAAAAGTGACATTAACTGATGCTTTTGCATCGTATTCTTTGTGTTTTAAAAATAACACACATTCATCACCAGCCTACAATTTTGTCAGCTTGATCTTGCCCCCCTCCCTCCGCCCATTGTTTTTGCTTCTCAGAATACCGTACGTTATCTTTTTTACACATTGCCAAAGTCTATATTGACATCAGGTATGCAAATCACTGAGGTGAAGGTTCGAAAAGTGGAGGCCACAACGATCTGAACCTGACGTTCTTCATCATCTTTCTGCCAGATTGGGACATAAGACAAGTAAAACAGCGGTTTTACTCATAAAATTCCGATTTGTCTGGCGTATGTTTCACTTCAATTTGAACGGTAGTTTGACATTTTGAGCCTCTGACTCTGACAATAAATTGTTGTTCGGGAGAAAGTGAACCTTTAGATACACCAATCCTCTCTAGCGGGGTGGAGTAGGCCATATATTACCTAATTCGCGTCAAATATTTTGATATTACGAGCAATCTGTCTGACTGCTATATGCATTCAAAGAGTCACCAGGGGATGTCTTCCTCCTCTGGAGAACTGTATATGTTGCTCTTTAATCTTGCTCGATTCCAGGCCAAGACCAAGATAAACAAAACAACAGTACGGTACGAGACCTCCTCTTCGCGCCGGCTGCTGCTCTTGATACTCACAGTGAATACATCCTACAAACAATCATGGACCGCTTATCAACAGCATGTAAGGTCTTCAGCTTTGTCATCAGTGTCAAGAAAGCAGTCATCCTTACTCAGGAAGGTGCAGAGCAGAGCCATATTTGACTGAACGAACTTGAGACAATGTACAAGTTCTGTTACCTGGGGTCTACCATCAGCTCTACTACATCACTTGACGATGAGATGAACATATCAGGATATTGAAAGCAGCAACAACTTTTGGAAGGCTGACAAAACGAGCTTGGGAAAACAAAATATTAACCACCAAATAGTATTGTGCTTAGCTTTTAATTAAAAGAGACAATATTTGAAGACTGATCCCTAATCTATGTAGATAATCTCATAGCTTGATTTTGTCCCTTGTAAAATGCAGCTATAATAATATATATAATAATATTTATAATTATTCATAGTGTAACACGATGTTGTAGAGGGATTAGGGTTCCTTAAAAAAAAAAAAAGAGCTCTAAATAGTATTGATTAATAAGTAAATAAATGGTAGGACGCTTATTTCGGTTATTTTGTTTTTCTTTTGTTGTATTTTTTTAGAGGGGGGGGGGGGGGGGGTATTTTTGTGGATTAAAAAAAAATGAAATGGCCTTTTCCACTTCAAGACAAAACAACAGAAAAACCCATCAAAAGTGTCTTTGAGCGGTTTGTCTGTAGAATCTGGGGGTTATATTTCCATTTTCCACGGTACTTCCGACTTCCGTTATTGACTGAAAAGAAACGAAAGTAGGAACAAGGCAACAAAGTCAAACCCTCTAAATTCATTGGTCTTGCTTTGAAGAGAAAGTGTCTTTAGTGCTGCTCTCAGAATGGCTTCAAGTGCTTCACGTGTGTTGAGGTCACTTGCAAAGGAATTAGGGAGGGTATATAGAAAGGTACAACTTTGAAAAATTACGAGACCTTTTCTTTTTCGGTCCTTGCCGGCCTTGCCCCAGTAGTCAGAGCCTTCTTGAATCTTCTTACATCTTAGTAATTGGTCTTCTTGATTTTGTTAACAACAATGCTTGTAGGGCAGGCCTACTGTCAAACCTGTGTGAAACAGCCACCCATTGTCAAGGAGAAAGGCCAGCTCTATTCGGGCTCAAGTCCGAATATAATTTTTATCTGTTCGGACTCGAGTCAGAATATATATGGGTTTTATCTATTCGGACTCGGGTCCGGAAAAATGTTTTATTTATTCGGACTCAGCTTTTAAGTCAAGTGAATTACCTGAGTGTAAGGAGGTTACCTAATATAATGGTCATGGAGGGAATTTTACGTAAAACCAGAATTAGAACTAGAATTGTCTACTTGGACTTGGACTGCGTAATTGTGTCAAAAGACTGGACTCTCATTATTAGATCTACCCAATGGCAGTGTCTCTGTAGCCTACACGGTAACGTCAACCAGGGTCTTTCCACCACCACTACAGCATCATCATTACTTCCTCCACCATTTGTGTTTCCACATGTTTAATTTGATTTTGTTGTGTGTTATAGTTTTTCTGTAATTATTTTTTTCATCCCATCGCACAAACCCGACAGCCGCGAAGTCTTCCCAACACCTCTTCCCCCAGCAAGCCGAGAGTGCGAGATCGCTATGCGCAATCTCATTGGTCGACATAATTAACTTTGCCACCGACAAGGTCAACTCAACTTTGTCGTTTCTGTTCATACCAAGGAGCATAAAACAGAGTACAGACTTATGATGCAGGGAGGGCCAGTTTAGATAGATCTAATACTAATAACTGGATATCAAAGCTCACGTCTTGACTGTTATTATTATAAAAGAAAAAATGTTCATAAATGTTGGAAATATTTAGGAACAAGGGTCGGAAAATCGGAACGGACGTCATGCTGTACTCAATTCAGAGTCTGAATATAATTTTGGTCTCCGAATAGTCACTTCGAAGGAGAAAAGTGGCCGTATAAAACACAGTTGGCCGTCTAAGGCAGGACTGATCAAAATGAAGAAAGTTAATCATTCTCTTCGGAGGTCTAACCAGGCTCTGATCTCAGGCTTTAGACTAAAATTAGACTGTCGTAAGGCGAGTTCAAACGCTCCTGCAGGTGGGGGGGGGGGGCCCATAGTTTTACTATGGGGGAGCAAAGAATACACCTGCCGTGAACGGTGATACTGCGTGTCGTAAGAAGCGACTAAAAGTGTGAAGGTCTGGTCGCCCGAAAAGTGCCAGTTTGCGGAGGGCCAACTACCCAACCCAGAAAAAAACAACAAGTTACAGAAACACGGACAAACACAGCTTTTTATTTTTCGATCTTGGGAGACGGAGGAGCTTCTGCATCAGCTGGAACAATGAAGGACAGCGGACAAAGCGGAAAGGACCTTTCTGACCGGAAACCTTCTCTGTCGAACAAGTCTCTCCGGATTGCGTCGTGGAATGTTCGCACCTTGTATGAAGCAGGAAAGAGTTCTAAATTGGCACAAGAGATGAAGAGATACAGGCTGCACATACTAGGAGTCAGCGAAACACACCGGATACAGTCTGGACAGAAGCAGCTCAGCTTGGGGGAACAAGTATTGTATTCTGGGAGGGAAGACAAGTACCCTGTGGAAGGAGTGGGAATCATTTTGAGTAACAAAGAAAGTTTTGGATCGGAACCCACAGGGTAAGAGATCTAGGGGAAGACCGGGTGGAACCTGGAGAAGAATCACAGAAATTGATGTACAGGAAAGTGGGAAGACATGGAATAACATCAAGAGGCTATCCCAGTCAGGATATAGAAAGGTGGAAGGTGTTTGTCCGTGGCCTATACCCTGGTGCATGCAGGGTGAGAAAGGCAATGATGATGATGAAGGCGAATTCAAAAGGGTTTTTGTTTTCTTTTTGTAAAAAAAGGAGGAGGGTAGTGTAAGAACTTTTTTTTTGTTGTTTTGTTTTTTGTTTAGCTTTCTTTTTGTTGGTGATTTGGGAGGACTTCCGTAACGAGCGACCACTATTAGACAGAGTAGAACAGAGGAGTGGGGGCTAGGGGTAAGGTTTGGGGAAGGGTTAGGGTTTGGTGTTTTATTTATTGTGTTTGTTTGGGTGGTTGCTCGTTACGGAAGTCCTTCTGCTGATTTTGTGCAAGTGTTAAATAAACGGAATATTATGTAAGTAAGACGATGTAAACTGAGTGCAATGGTGAAACAAACACATGGGTTGCCATCACTCGGAGAATGAGCGACGCTTCTGTAGCAAGTTCACGTCAACATCTATTGTTACTTTGTTATAGATTAGGTAAACAAAACAGTGACCAGCCACCTCACATACGATTTGTGCATGATTTGTGGGCGGGACTTATAGATCTAGTAGGTTATGAGGGATCATGCTTCCCTGACCAGCAGTTGAAAATATGTATTGTTACCCATTGTTGAACTTGGATAAACATTCATTGGAGGGACTAACAATAACGACAGGTGAATGGATTATGATGGCCCGTCCACAGCTTGAGGAGCCGATTCAAAATTTTTTACAAAGTGTCAGGCTATGAGTGACCATGCATGGCCACCTGAGGCAGGTAAATGTGACCGTGGGTTGATAAGATAAGGTGGCCGCGGTGGACAGGTGACCGTTTTACACAGTTAAATTATAATATAGAAAAAACGCAAGGGGGGAAAATGGAAAGTGGCTGTTTGTACAGGTGGCCGTCATGGCAGGTTCGACTGTATGTTGTACTACTACTACTACTACTCTACTACTTACTACTTTGTAGGTGAGTGACGGTGTATACTTTGAGTGACTTTGTCATCTTTGAATTATAATTGAACTGCATGTTGAAGCCTACTTAACTACTAATCCAGTTGAGCTCCTGTCTTTACCTTAGCGGAACTAATCCGTACCTCTACACCCATACACTGAACACTCTTCTCGGGAGGAATTCCGTAACGAGCAAGCACTATGAAACAGAGTTAGTGGAATAGAGGGGTGGGGTGGGTCAGGGTTAGATCTCTTTCATATTGTGTTTGTTGGAGTGGTCGCTCGTTACGGAAGTCCTTCCCTCTTCTCCCTTCCTTCGTCTTCTCATACCCACTAGTAACTAACTGGTCTAACCCTACCACAGCTTATATTCCTCCTTCCGATGCTTTATTCAGATGTGGGCACTCTTCGGGAGAAGTGGTCCTGCCCTACCTCCATAGAAATTTATAATCAGAAACAAAAGCGTAAATCAAGTAAAAAAGCTGGCAGGTATTTATAGTTTTTTGGGTTTTATTTAAAGGCCTTTCCTCATTGGGTGGCCTTTTCACCTTTGCAACTAGGCCAGCTTTTTTACTCTGCTTCCGTTTTTGTTTTCGATTGTGTTATTTCTATGGAGGTAGGCCGGGACCACTTCTCCCGAAGAGTGCCCAGATGTGCTTAATTCACAAAAAAATGTAAGATTCAACTACCACATTTCCTAATAACCATTGTTTTGTTAAAATGAAAAGTTTTCAAGAAAATCTTAACCATAGGCTTAACTGCAAAACATCAAACGGGAAAGTGAAAGTCAAAAGTGCAAATCAGGGGGATTTACAATTAAAACGGGATGGGGGCATGACTCCCTGAAACAGCGTAGATTTTAAAAAATTTACCTCTCAGGGGCATCCAATGGTTGAATGGTTTACGGAAATGCAGTTGAATCCGAGTTGTGCCTGAATTCTCCAAATCTGAGAATAAAATTTTAGGTGGAAATATACCCCCCTACTCCTGCCCTTTACCTAACCTTTACCCATATTTACTATCAATAGGCTTATAATTAGGGGCGGGCACGAGACGAACCGAGTACAGTCGAACCTGCCTTAACGGAAACCTGTATAAAACGGAAACCTGTCTTAACGGAATCTCCCCGCTCCCCCCTTGATATATTCCTCTTTAATTACCTGTATAAAACGGAAACCTGTCCAACGTGGAAACGGAAAGAAAAATCTGCTCCCTTCCGAGGGTTTCACCTGTCTGAGACGGAAAATGCTTTGCCCGCTGAGCCCTGACTTGAAACAAAACTCGCAAGTGTGGTTCCGTTGGCTCTAAACTTAACGCAATGGCCATGCCGCTGGCCGAAGAAAGGGAGAAGGGGTGCAATTTGGGGGTATTTGTTACCCCATCATGTGAGCCCTGAGTGATGCAGATGGTCAGTGTAGTGTGGGTGTGAAATCTCACGACTGCCCGTGAGAGTGCTCGAGTAGCGAGCCAGTACGGAAACTTTCTTGGGTAGCCAGAAGCCAGAGGTGTGAAATTAGATTGACCAATGCCAGCCGAGAAAAGAGTTCCTCGAATCGTTGTTACATGATGGCAGTGAGGGGTGGCATCGGTGGGTGGGGATAAGGGTGGAAGCAAAGGAGATGTTCAAACGTTCCTGTTTTAATAGGTCAAACAGTGGTCCTATGAAATGTAAGCACTGGTGGTAATTGGATAAGTAAGACTGACGCATGTCATTATCAGAGAGGATAGCAGCTGAGAGGTGTGAAGTTTTGACCACTGCTTGCCGATAGGACAAGCGATCCTTGATCCCACCGGCTGGGCCTTTGAACCCAACCTCCATCTCCCCCTAAATTCCCCTGTCTAAGACGGAATTTTTTTTGGGCTCCCTTGCGATTCCGTCTTACACAGGTTCGACTGTACTCGTTTCTCGAGAGAAATGCCCTTCCCGTCGCTGCCCGGGCACTAAACTACTGCCCGGTACCGAGGAGTGATACTGCTCGTTGGCTTGACATAACGAGTAACAGTAACGAGAGTGAGAGGCGAGAAATGACATGCAGACAGTGCCACCCATCACCGTGCCGTCCTGTGTGTGAAAATGAAAGGGAGGGGAGAGGGGGGCGAGACGAGGCGAGTGGGAAGTTGATCAGGGCCTAGGCTTAGATCTCCTTACCTTCCTTCACCGCCTGCGCTTGCACAACAGGGCTAGCCAAGTTTAGATCCCCGCCACGACCGGCCTTCTCGCTAAGCGAATTCCCCATACTGCGGGGCGAGAAGAGAAATTGTTCACGAGACGAGAAGCATTTCTCGGGACACGAGTCGAGAAGCTTTTCTCTGGTCTTGGGACACGAGACGAGAAGCATTTCTCGGGACCGAGACCGGTCTCGGCGAGAAGTAGGTCAGCTTCTCGGTTTTCTCGCTCGGGAAGGAAAAAGGGCTTCCCCCCCGTCTCTACTTATGATTCCTTATAATTACTCTTGGGGCCAGAGACAGAGATTGCTGAAGCCAAATTCCTACATGTAATGAACTCTAGTGATGTCCGATGAACTTTCTTAGAGGAACTTCACCTTTTTTTCTTTGACTTAATGTTCATAATCAGCCGTGCTGCTTCATTTGCCGATTGTTCACTTACATAATTCTTTGCGTCTTATACTACACCGCAAGCTCAAAAAAAAGTTTTGCTGAGGTTCCTGTTGGGATTTCAACATCATTTGACATTTCCATGTCAAAATGAAATAAACAGTGTTTGTAGTCAATAATGTAGTTAATAGAAAATGCAATGAAATAAGCAGATTAAGAGAGGAGTGAGACAAGGATGTTTTATTTCACCAGACCTCTTTAACATGTACATGTACAGTGAAACAATCCTTAGAAACATAGAAGAATTAATGTCCAGGTCTCAAGGTAAATGGAGAAAATATTAACATAAGATATATATGCCGATGACACAGTTTTAATAGCAGACCCAGAAAAGGACCTTCAATTGCTTCTAGATATTGAAACAGAAAGTGAATGTAAAGGATTAGTGTTAAATGTAAAGAAAACAGAATGCATGGTAATATTTTAAAAAGCTGCAAATCCTAGTTGTAATCTCATAAACAAAAGTGAAAAGGTCGAACAAGTCTCAACATTTTAACTATCTAGGATATAATGATAACATCTGATGCCAAATGTTTCACAGAAATAAAATGGAAAATTACAGTGGATAAGGCTAGTTTCAATAAAATGAGCCCAATCCTGAAAAATAAAAACATCTCTATGACTTCCAAAATGAAAGTTCTGAAATGCTATGTATGGTCAACTCTTTTATATGGCTGTGAATGCTGGACAATCACTAAAGGCAGTGAAAATGAAATAGAAGAAACAGAAATGTGGTTTCTTAGGAGACTACTACTAAGAATATCGTGGAAGGAAAAGAAATCAAATGAGGTAGTACTTGAAGAAGCCCACGTTGGATGTTAAAAACCACCAGGAAACGACAAATGCAGTTTTTGGGACACCTGAATAGACATGTCTTGAACATCTAGCTTTCACTGGCAAAATTGAAGGCAAATGAAGCTGGGGTAGGCCCAGAGCAACCTACTAAGGGAGCCTAAACAAATGGGTAACCGGGAAAGATCAGGGAAACATGGCTTTTTTAAGAGCATCCAAGCGAAGGAATGAATAGAGAACCATGATCTCCGATGTCTGTCGCAGATCTGGCACTGCACTGGATGATGATGAGTCAATATTATATCAATAGGCCTACAGTCTAACATGCACACATGACAAACATGCACATAACAAAAAATGGTACATATAGTGAACAGATTCTCCGGTCCCAAATTAAAAAAAAAAAATTCTTTGTCTTCAGAACACACACAAAGCGGAAACAAACTTTTATACATCCTAGTGGGAAAAAACCCCCAACAGTGTCAGCAAGAGTAAATTCAATTAAACACAACCACAAATTTAACTGAAGTAACCATGATGAGAGAGAGAGGGTATCGTAGTGTTGGCCAATGAAACTCTTTGAGCTGAGGGCAATAATGTAGGCCATGGGCGTGTTTATTGTACATGTATATCATAGAATGTGTTCTGCGATAGATTTAGCCTGCACACTTCATCTGCCAATGGAAAGTCTGTGTTTTGTGAAGGCACGCCTGTTGCCATTTGCTTTAGCACGCGTCTTCAACAGAGATGACAAAATACGCACCACCATCTCTCTGATGTTCTGCACAGTTAGGTCAAGGTGTAACTGTAGAAGAGAGTGGACCAAGAGGCAGAGCGTAGATGTAAGAGAAGCAGAAAGGCTTCTCAGTCTGGGAAAAACAGCTGATCCTGGCAGAGGTGGATAAAAATCACAGTTAAAAAACAAAATTTGCATCTCAAACAACTATGAACCCAACATAGCCTACATGTTACACTACACATATAGTATTATTAGTATAGTGGGGTGGGATAAGGGGCATAATTCATGTAAAATTTTATCCAGTTGTCCAAATTTGCCTACCTCCCTTGATATAGAGTGAAATGTGTAATTTGTACACATAATATATTGATAATCCTATAACAAAATACTGGTTTCTGTGTCCTTTCAATTTCCCTATGTTGGTGCTAGACTATTTAATGTGTACGAATCCTCTTCTTGTTTTATGCAGCCACACCTTTTCAACCCTACAGCCTATAGACTCGAGCAATCACTTTTACACTCTAGTATCTTTATACTTCCACTCCCGTTTCATTATCAGAAATTGAAAAGCACTTTTTAAAAATTGATTTCTGTGGGTTTTACATGAATTTTAAAATTTCAACCACCTGAAAACATAACTTTTTGAGGTACCCTATTGATGTTTTTAGTTGAACTATCTTGTTATTGCCAACGATAATGTGGTTTGGATACCCATTATATTAGATATATTTCTTCACTCTGCATCGTGATTTTTCACGTTAGAGAAACTTCAAATCAGTGACACGAGTTTTTAAAATCTAAAACTGAAGAACAGTATTTGGAATTAAATGAGCAGGATTGAAAGGTCCATGCCTCTGCATGGTAAATGTTTTTTGAATCTTACAATCAGACCTCCAACTTGTTTTGCAGTTCTTCTTTTTGCCGCAGGCCAGGGCCCTCTCTTGTTCGCCTTTCCCCCTCTGTCAGCACAG
This sequence comes from Aplysia californica, assembly GCF_000002075.1. Classification (NCBI taxonomy): domain Eukaryota; kingdom Metazoa; phylum Mollusca; class Gastropoda; order Aplysiida; family Aplysiidae; genus Aplysia; species Aplysia californica. Next base: position 42,255 of record NW_004797427.1, on the reverse strand, counting down.
ATGTCAAGACTAACATGTATTTTTTTATGTCCCCCCCCGGACTATGCTACTGACTCAGACTGAAATGTCTTTTGGGCATTCCCAAAGAGGAGCTATTAACATGTTCTTATGCACAGTAGAATTGTAAATGGGCTGATTTATCAATGTCATGCTCATACTGTGCCGGAACAACATTGAGGAACTGCTGCTTTTTCTTTCCTCATCCTTACTATTGTCATTTTTTCCTCTTCTTTTTTTGTATGTTTGTCACTGTCTTGTGACCCGCTATTTCCGGGTTGCCTTAATAGTCGAAGCAGACCTTGTGCTGTTGAGGCTTGAGAAGTGAGCAGAGTAAGCCTGATTCCCAGTTTGGACTTCTCTGTTGACATCCATCCCTTGGCGCTCATATGACCTTATGCAGTTGCGAGCGCCGTAAAACTTAACGAAAACTACTAAACTTTTTTACGTAAAGGGTACAAAATTCAGTATTGTCCAACAAACAAAAGTGGATGGTTGGCCGATGCTCTGATGTGATTTGCTCCTTCTTTCCTTTCAAACATCTATGGTCCTTTTTTTCCTCCTTCTCTTTTGTGTTTGTTACTCTGTTGTAACACTTCAAATCTTTGGCGCATACATGACCTGATTGTATTGCAAGGGCCTTACAACTTTTACTAAAACACATAAAAAACAATAAGAAATGATCGCTCTACTCTACCAGTCACTCACTTTACTTTCATGCTCTCTTTTCTCTGCACGCTGTGACGGTCACAGGAAAAGCTCCAAGATGTACCAGCCTACGCATACCTCCATGAACAGATGAAAAATTTCGAAGTCACCGACGAGAAGATTTGCCGGGCCCATAATGAGGTGCAGCACGTTGCAGAGACGTACTTATGTTATCTGGAGAGCCTTCGAAAACAGGAGGTAAACCGACATGTCTGATGGTTGTTGGGGACTCTTTGCTCCCTATAGGAAATCAAAATAAAGTTCAATAGCCTAATGTGTAGTGATTGCTTTTCTTGCTGAAATTCCTGGTATGGCGCCAACGTTAATCAGACACGGTTGTCGGATAATTTTATTTTCTCAGGTTATTATGTATCAAGGCCTAAAAGAGAGAGGAAAGGGATTGGGGAGAATGTTAGAATGTAGTACTGAGTTGTTTTAAAGAGAGACAAAGTCTTAAGTCATATGTGCACTTAACATGTTTTTTTTGTCAACTTAATGGCAGCAGTTACATGTGAAATACATGTTATACGAAATTGGGAATGGGTTCAAACCCACAGCACTGCAAATGTTAGAGACATGCTTAATATTTCAAGTAGCAGCATACTTAAAGGTACACTAATATAATTTTTTTTTCTTTACCAACAACATGCAAGAGTTTTGGGGTACTAAGAAGAAAGTATAATCAGGGCTGCAATTTGCTTTTGCTTTTCTTTGAACTGTCTTGAAAAATGAGGTAATTTTATGTTACTAAAACTGCATGCCGCTGCTCAGGATCGTTCCATTTCAGTTTTTTTTTTCAAGGGATGTAATTTTTTAAAATGTTTTAAAATGCTACTATATTGTGTTGTCTCCCTTAGATCATTCCTGTTTGAACAAATTATTGTACTCTCCTGTTTCATGAATTATGCAGTGGCGGTGGGTGAACCAAGATTTGGGTGGGGCTTGGGTTTCTTCCACTTCTTTACCACCAAATAACAAGCAATAAGAACAAAACAGTTATGATTTTTCTATGGTCACGGCGAGCCACGGCATTTTGAGAACCAATCTAACGAGAAGAGTCACCCTTGTCTTCCATCTCTTTGTTCTACGTTAAATTCTTCTGGATGGTGGGGACGAAGCCGTTTCACCTCCAAATTTTTCTAATTCGTTTTTATTTGATGAAAAAGTTGCCACAAAAATGGTTTGATGTAATTAATAACTGTTAAATCTCAGCCGCACAAACATACAGCACTCCAAACAAACATCGTCTATGAGGTGGATTGTGTCTTTTTGTTGCAGAAAATAGAACGCGCCTAACAAAGGCCCAATGGGCGCATACGTAACTATGTCACTGGGGCAAAGTGTGTCGTAAACTTTCACCCCATTGTCAGGGCTGGGAGAGCGTGAGCCCTCTGTGCAGTGTTATTTTTTTCAAGTCTTCTACCTTTTTACTAGAGGGGTTTCATTAAGGAGAGACCGTGGGAACGGGCTGGTTGATTGCTGAGCCCTAAAGACATTTGATTGGCTGTTAGACTACTATAATTGTAAGCGGGGACAACAGTGATTGGATAAACGAGCAAACCGCCAAGTTCATCACTCTGTGTTCATTGCGGTCGATCAGAACAGTTTCAATTGCTTATTTCGTTATTTTTATTTGCCTTGGGATAGACTTGGGGGGTGGGGAGGGGGGCTCAAGCCCGTGAGCCCTCCACTACCCACCGCCACTGGAATTATGGTGGTCTTCTTGCATTGTGTAGAGAAAGAAAACATTTTGTACATTTCTTTGACACTCGCCTGCTGAATTTTGAATGGCACACATACCTTTCTGAATTACCATACTTAATTTCTTTGAATGTGGATAGTTGCTCTCCTGAATTTTAGGATCAGCATGGTAAAGTTGTCAAAGCGCTTAACTCATTGTAGTTTTCAGGTTATTGACCCCTGCACTGACTTAGGGTTCCTATCATTTTAAAAATCTATTTGTGAGGCAGCGTGGTGGAATCAGGCTCTCGTCAAAATAATCAAAGTGAAGAAACTTGCATTTTTCCGCAGGTTTGTGAATTTTTATTATATTTTGTTTTTTGCCTCAACACCTTTAATTTAATTGAAAGAACTCGTTTATGTGTGGATTTTTTTTAAACACGTTGATAAAAGGCGCAAAAAAATGAAAATTTTCAGTTACCGCGGGCTCTTAAGCTATGGAAATAACTAATCTTTGGCGGCTATTTTCTCACTAATTTTACCTCTGAAAACAGGTGACCCCCACCTCATTTTTTCGTCAATATCTCGACTTGTATTCAAGATAATTGGATATTTATTTCATCCAAATAAAGGCAAGTGAACAAACTTTAAGGTTATACCAATAACTCTACACGCCCAAAAATTGACGAGAGCCTGATTCCACCACGCTCCTCACATTTTATCTTACTTTTGTTGTATCGCAGATGGAACTTTAATTAAATGTAAGCTCTTCGTTTTAGATAACTTAACTTGGTTGGAAAAGGAAAGGTGTTAACATAATCATATTATGTTCATATATTGAATCTATACATGAGCGTATGAATTAATGTGTCTGTGCTGCCGGTAACTTCCTACCTATGGGAGAAGCTGTGAGTCTTTGCTTGATTTTGAGTGTATGATCTCATGGAAACATTATGCACAATGAGAGAGTGGTGATTTTGAGTGTATGATCTCATGGAAACATTATGCACAATGAGAGAGTGGTGATTTTGAGTGTATGATCACATGGAAACATTATGCACAATGAGAGAGTGGTGATTTTGAGTGTATGATCTCATGGAAACATGATGCACAATGAGAGAGTGGTGATTTTGAGTGTATGATCTCATGGAAACATGATGCACAATGAGAGAGTGGTGATTTTGAGTGTATGATCTCATGGAAACATGATGCACAATGAGAGAGTGGTGATTTCGAGTGTATGATCTCATGGAAACATGATGCACAATGAGAGAGTGGTGATTTTGAGTGCATGATCTCATGGAAACATGATGCACAATGAGAGAGTGGTGATTTTGAGTATAAGCATACTGTGGTTAACAGTATGAAACTGTATAAGGTAGTGGTGCTTTTAAAACAGAAAAAATGATTTTTCCTTTACCAGACTTGTCCTGATCTTCATTTTTTAGCACAGAGCTTGCTGTCGAGTAGAAATTTGTACTGTGTTAATGGTACTTATTATTCTTTTATTATTATTATTATTATTATTATTAAATTATTATTATTATTATATATATATTATATATTATTATTATCATCATTATTGTTATTATTATTACTATCATAATTATTATTATTGTTATTCCTAAAAATTATTTTATTATCATCATTATTACTACTACTACTACTACTACTACTACTACTACTACTACTACTACTACTACTACTACTACTACTACTTCTACTACTACCACTACCACTACCACTACCCCTACCACCACCACCACTACTACTACTACTACTCTACTATTACTACTACTACTACTACTACTACTACTACTACTACTACTACTACTACTACTATTATTATTACTACTACTACTACTACTACGACTACTACTATTACTACTACTACTACTTCCCAGGAGCTGAGTCAGCAATACAAGGGCAGAGGGGAGAGAAGTGTGGAGAGCAGTGCTGAGATTGTCGGCCTCAAACTGCCAAAGTTGTTCTCCGAGGACGCCCCCGCAGATAAACCTGACCCCTGATTGATGTGAACGACGACTAGTTAAGAAGTCCGGGCAAAAATATCTCTCTCTGTTTTGAGGTGCTTGGATGGGGCGTGTCCATTGGGAAAAACAGGCGCCTGAGTGAAGTGAAACGTCAGTTGAGTGTAAATGTTGTGAAGGGAGATGAAAGTGCTAATGGACGGCAAAGAGCTGTTGTATAATGTGTTAAGTAAACTGCGTTTGTGGGTGCACAATTTTGTGTGTGTTCGCACTTTTGAACTCACAAAGTGGAATGTTAGTAGAGGGTTAACGTTGTGAACAGAGATGATGAATACTTTGGTGGATGGAGAGACATATATTATGATGTGACTAGTGCGCTGTGTTTGTGTGGACATATATAATAATAATTATAATAATAATAATAATAATAATAAATTGCATTTATATAGCGCCTTTCCACAAAGAAGTGCTCAATGCGCTGTACAATAATACAAAGAACATTTGCAGCACACAGCTCCTATAGTAATCTTCTTTCTCTCTCTCTCACTCTGTCTGTCTGTCTGTCTGTCTGTCTGTCTGTCTGTCTGTCTGTCTGTCTGTCTCTCTCTCTCTCTCTCTCTCTCTCTCTCTCTCTCTCTCTCTCTCTCTCACTGTGTGTCTCTCTCTCTCCAGTACATCCTTGAGTAAAGACAATCCTACAAAGCTTACCCATATACCCTCGCACACATTGATGAATTTACAGTCATAAATTCTTACAGAACAGAACATCATGAATAAACGATAATGAAAGAACATAATAGATACTGAGAGAACATAATATTTCTATTGGGAATATCGGAAATTACAGATTGAAGCTGGACTGAAACAAATGCGTTTTAAGTGCTGATTAAAATTTTGATAAAGTTGTAGACTCCCGTAGATGAGCTGGTAAAGCATTCCACCGGGAGGGGGAGTGGTGTGAAAAAGCTCTTCCTCCGAGTATATATATATGTTTGAACACACATTGTTACTGTAAGTAATTTGTTAAGAGAGAGCAAATGATATGAGAAATGATGATTCATGAATGCTTTTGCTGGATGTGGAGAGCTTTCTGATGATGTGTTCATTTTACCCTGTATGTCGACTACTTAGAGTAAGACTGCGCCGTACACCATGTTGAAAAGTGACGCATGACAGAGTAGAATACTGAGCAATTAATGTGTGCCTTTGTATGTGTTTGTGTGTGCGGTTGAAGATTGAGTGTTAGTGTGTTCAGCTGTGTGTATGTGTGTGTATAGGTATATATTTATGTCTGTTATCTTGTTGTGTGTTCCTGTGTGTTGTACAAAGCTCTATAATGAGAAAAGGAAATGAATATATGTATATATATATAGGATTCGTAGAAAGTACTTGTATTTTTTTTTGCTAGAACCTGATAGGATATGGCTAGGCAGTACCGCGGTAGTGAGAATTTTGTGAGTCCTCATTTGTGTGAAACACATCATGTTTAGGTGAATTTTGACGGATATTTTCTCTCTATCCCTCTATATATAAAAAAGATTCTTATAACTTTTGAAGTTTTTGTTATGGCATGTATGTAGCACATTTTGCTGCCCATTGCATTGTTATGTGGCTCGTTTGGTCTCAGCTCTGCTGAAAACTCCCTTTTGACTCTTTATGTGCCACTGTCTATTTTAGCATCTCGTCAGATGATGTAAGCTCATTTGGCATCATGCTGAACTATTGAAAGGATCACCCTAATTCGAATCCCAAATTGGGCATTCTTGAACTTGTGTCATTTTGATGGTTTTGTTGAGATTTCAAGGCTCTCAACCCCATTTGGCTCTGTCCTATCCGAGAAGGAGATTAAATTTGGAGGTCCCACCTCTTCAGTAAACTAACAGTATTTATAGGGGCATCAAACCCATACATTTACTTTTCGGATGATGTAAAGAGAGGCTCTTATGCACTGGTGCAAACTGCAAAAAGAGTTGGTCCAATGCCCTTGTTTCAGATTTCGAAGTAACATCAAGTTCACTGCTGAGTTGAGTGATGTTTATGCAAGCTGTTAATAAATGATTTTAACAATATGTATTGTTTATCATTTGTCTTTATGTTGTCATGTTGTTTAGCTTTGTTGTCAGGGTAGACAGAACAAACAGATCTAGTCCTTCACAGGCTGGTTGTCCTGGTTAGTCATACAGTCTAGCAAACACACAGCCAACATATTTTCTGGTCCCATGTATCCTCGAGTTTTTAGAAGAACCAATGCCCATTTTTTACGGCGCTTCCAACTGAATAAGGTCATACGAGTGTGTGGGACACATTAAACATTTTCAGTCGGTAGGAAATTTTGAATTTTGCCTGGGTGGTGGCCGAAGCCTACTCTTATCGATTTTAGAACACCAAGGGAGCTTGCTCATGGGACCTCGGAGATTTTACGCCCTTGTCCGAGAAGGCTAGAGCTAGGTGTAGATCTTTCCTACCAGGAGATCAGGGGTGTGGCTGAAAGACGGCGGTAAGAAGGGGCCAAGGAGAAGCAGTAAAAAGGCTACAGAAAGAGTCAGGAGCCCAGAGGAGGGGGCAAAGGAGGTGAGGGGGTGGGGACAGAAAGTGGAGACAAAAGCAGACGTCAGAACATTGCTAGAGAGCAGGAAAAGAGATGAAAGGAGAACATTTTAGAGAAGAAAATTTTTCCATCGCTACCCGAATTCGAACCCGGGACTTTTGAATGAGAGGCGAACACTTTGACTTTTGGGCCACGAGAGCCCCCGACCTCTTCTCTACTTCATCAAATTTGACCATGAAGCCTATGAAAGCCTATCACATTTTGTGAGAAAAGAAAAGGTCAGGCACTGCAATGTGTAGGCGACAAGTACAAGCCTTCTATTGACGATAATATGCTTGACTTTTAACTAAAATCAACTTGACCCAATTGAGACTGGAAAATCAGACGTTTGGTTTACGAGGATTTGATCAATAAATTGTGGCAAAATTGTAGCGTTTGCCGACCTATAAAAGAAAATTTGGATCTTTTATATTATGACTTTTGACACGACAGCGTGCACGGGGTATTCACACAAACAGTAACTCTCCGCTGTTCTTTACAACAGGTAGAGAAGCGAGACAATAATGTCCCAAGGGACGTAACAAAGACAAAATTGGAAAATGTACAGTTTCATCCCTTGTTGTCTACCCTTTCTGCAAGCTGCAGTGCACGATGAGGAATTCGATGCATGCATGTGATTGTAATATATTAATAATGCGACTTTTAACAGCACTAAACCCCGATTAAAGAACACAGGCTCTGGGCAAGTAACAAATACAGTAGAACTCATAAATAGAACTCTGCGTTCTGACTAAAAATCTTGACAAATCTATGGATTGGTGAAGCTGTCATCAGTGTGGCGTTGATGAGCACATGACTTACATTACAACTCTATATATCTGTCCCCGTCGTTTTATGCAAAGAAAAATTCTGAAATTATGCAAATTGAGCCCAAAAATGTGGAATTATGCGATTCTGTTAATTTTAACAAAGAATGATAAGGGAAAATAATAAGAAATTATGAAAAAAAAAAGATCAAATTTTGCTTAATTATGCGGGGTGCATAAAACCACGGGGACAGATATATCATGTTGTCCCGAACCCACAGCTGAACTAAACCACGGCAGTGACAAGAATGGGACATCTCAGATAGATTGTTTTGACTCTGACTGGGGCCTGTGAAATATTCTTCTTGTGTGTTTTGTGCCATGCACCTGTGTGTAAACATGTGTACTTTAGTAGCCAACAAGTCACATTACTATTTTTTCCCCTGTTGGTTTCTCGTTACGAAAAAATTCCCTAAAGTTTTCACTGGAATCTACATAAAAGCAGTTGATTCACAATAACATCTGAATTTGTCATTTTAAAAAAAAAGAAGAAAAGGCCCCAACCCCAGAAAAAAACAACGTGTTGATCTGAAAAAAATGTTCCTGGATGTACATGTACCTTCAGGGCTGCGCTTTGCGAGACCCTTACCAGGCCATGGGTCTTTCCCTTTACTTTGTAATCGTAGTGACTGGGATAGCAATGCCACATCGACGGCAAAACTCTCTGGTCTAGATCCTCTAATTGAGACCAAAACGTCCACTGACCTAAGTGAGTTTGTAGTAACTTAAGTAAGACTAACTCAACTGAGCGGATATACCATGAGTTTGGCACGACCATTGACATGGAAAAGACATGCTTCGTCTTAAAAAATCCTAAGACAAAGTGAACGCTGAAAATTCTGAAGAAGAAGAAAAAGAAGAAGAAGTTTCTTTGAGAAAGAATAATAATAAGAAGTTTTTGAGGAAGAAGAAGAAGAATTTTTTTTAGAAAGAAGAAGAAGAAGAAGAAGAAGAAGAAGAAGAAGAAGAAGAAGAAGAAGAAGAAGAAGAAGAAGAAGAAGAAGAAGAAAAATAATTTTTTTGAGAAAGAAAAAGAAGAAGAAGTTTTTTGAGAAAGAAGAAGAAGAAGTTTTTAGAGAAAGAAGAAGGGGAATGAGGAGGAGGGGGAGGAGGAGGAGGAGGAGGAGGAGGAGGAGCTTTAAAAATGTTTAATTCCTATTATTGAGCTTGCACTATGTTGTTTTTCCTCTGCCTTTTTGTTCAACATTTGGGATTTGAATCTCGACAAAATATTTCTGGAGCACATATTCCACCGATACCACGGACTGTGAAACTGTAGATCTAGTTATAAAATTAAAATTTTAGGCATAATAAATACAATATCTTAACAGCCGGCGACTGTACGATACATGCAGACGATAGACGACACAGGCGAGTTGTATACATGTAGCGCTTAGAGCATGCTCTTTAGCATGGATATGCGCTATATAAATTATTATTATTTATTATTTGAATGAATCGGCCCCTTTGCACAGTGTGTGCTTGGTAGAGTTCAGTGTATTTTCCTGGAATTTTCCAATGTTTCTTCGGTGTATGGCATTAAAGAATGAAAATGTCTCTCATTTGAAAACAAACATCTTTCGATTGAGGAAGTCGAATGCTTTTATACATTACTTGCTCGTTGCCTGTTATTATCCACACAAAAACCTCACGTTTGCTATAACTTACAAACACCCGGATTCAACGAAACTGAAGGGCGAGCCCGGCGACTTCGTTGAATCCGAGTTCCACTGTAAACTTGTACATTGTATTGGTTTAAGCTGTTCGTCTTTGAACTTCAGTTCTGATGTACATTTTCCACCTGACACCATCATGTTGCCCAGACATTTTGAACTTGTTGGCAGGTTTCCTATTACATGTAACTGTCCCCGTGGTTTTATGCACCCAGCATAATTTAGCAAAACATGATCATTTTTTGCATAATTTCGGATTATTTTCCTTTATTATTCTTTGTTAAAATTAACAGAATCGCATAATTTTGCATTTTAGGGCTCAGTTTGCATAATTTCAGAATTTTTCTTGCATAAAACGACGGGTACAGATGTAAGCTTTACACTGAAGGCTACTTCGTAGATTACATGGCGGGGCCTGGACCTGTTTAGAAATACTCGTGGAAGCCTACAAAATAATATATGTGCATGTAGTCATATTCTTTTTATTTCAAATATGTAGATATAGCGCCAGACTCTTTTTCTTCACTTTCTTCTGCTATTACTTACATTCGGAGCTTTTAGAAGGATGTGTCCTGATTCTTAAAACAACAACTCCAAAACAAAACAAAACAACCCATTATTATCGACACATCTCATGTAGTTGTGGTGGTATGGTTAGGGTAAGGGTTAGGGTTAATCTCACAATGGTCAGTGGACGTTATGGTCCCAATTAGATGATCTAGAGTTTGCCGACGACCTGGCACTGTATCCCACAGTCACCCCCAAATGGACGGAAAGGACCCAGCGCATGTTGAGGATCTCACAGAGTGCAAATCTGAAGGAGCATCATCGAAAAACAAAAAATCTTAGGATCATCACAGGCAAGAGAAAACATTAAGATCAACGAGTGCCCCCAGAGGATTTAACCTGCTTTACCTATGTCTAGCGAGTAGTAGAGAGTGTCCTAGATGACACAAGGGGAACAATCTGTGATGCTTAGACCACTCTGGAAAAGCAAGAGGAACTTTGCAACAGTTATATTGTACTACTATCTGGAGATTTGAAAGCATCAGGATAAGTACTGTACAAAGATTCGGGTTTTCAATACAAATGAAAAAAGTGTATTGTTGTATGGATCAGAAAAATGGAAACTAAAAAAGCAGATCGTAAACAGTCCATTTATGATTCTCGTGGCCTAGAGGTTAAGGTGTTTGCCTTTCATTCAAAGGTCCCGGGTTCGAATCTGGGTAGCGATCGAAAAAATGGTATTCTCTAAGATTGTCTCCATTCACCTCTTTTCCTGTTCCCAAACAATGTTCTGTTGTCTGCTTTCGTCTCCACTTTCTGCCCCCACCCCCTCACCTCCTTTGTCCCCTTCCTCTGGGCTCCTGACTCTTTCTGCAGCCTTTCTACTGCTACTGCTTGGCTATTTCTTACTGCTGTCTTCCAGCCACACCCCTGATCTTTTGGTAGGAAAGATCTACACCTAGCTTTCTCGGACAAGGGCGAAAAATCTCGGAGGTCCTGTGAGCAAGTTGCGCACGTTAAATATCCCTTGGTGGTCTAAAATCGATAAGAGTAGGCTTCGGCCGCTACCCGGGCAAAATTCCAAATTTCCTACCAACTGAAAATGTTTAATGTGTCCGGCGCGCTCATATGGCCGCCTTATGCAGTTGCGGGCGCCGTAAAACACTTGTTGTTGTTGTTTTCAAACCCCTTTAGCTGCGAGCATTTTGCTCTTGGCAGCGCAATGCCTCCCTCAAGTAACCACATGTCCTTGTCATATGGTCAACGCCAGAGTAGAGCAGGCTTTGTAAGTCTGTAGGTGTGTGTAGGAGCTTGCGTCGAAGAACTGCCAGGTTTGGGCAGTGAAGGAGAAGATGTTCAACGGTCTCCTCGATGTAGTCACAGTGTCTGCAAAGGGGTTCCCACATGGGATTAATTCTGTTTATGTGCTTGTTGGTGTGTTTGTGTCCTGTGAAGGCTCTGAAGATCGAAGTCTGATCGGCTCTACATAAAAGGTACGAAGGGTCTTTGGGGTTGGGTTTGTCCATGCACCCGAATTTTGAGATCTTCCTGTTTCTACGTTGGCCCATCTGTTTAGCCACTCGTCTCTGCTTTTGGCTTGGATGATCCCTCTGCAGGTCTGTTAAGAGGCGGCTGTGTCTGTCTGGGGCAGGCTTGTTCCAGTCTTGGATAGCTGGTCTGCAGTCTCATTCCTTGGTACTCCAGACTGGCCAGGAACCCACTGCAGTGTGACCCGGACGCCATAGGTAGTGCCCATCTGTTTTACAAGGCTGAGAATGTTCCCGTCCCCTCAGCCGTAAAACACTTACCAAAATAAAAAAGAAAAAGGCAGAAAAGGAAAATCCACCTGCTGGACACCGTCAGAATGTATCATTGAGAACTACAACCAGTTGACCGAGAGATAAAACCCCCCCACCTTAATCCAAATAAAAGATGGTGATAGACTGGACACATAAGTGTACTCAGGAAGCCAGCCCATAACATGGTGGCAAGACAACCTAAGAAGATGGAACTCCTAGTCCCAGGGGAGGAGAAAGAGAGGAAGGCCGAGGAGAGAGAGATAAGAGACAAATCTCTGGCGGGACACAGCTGTCTGGAAGCGGAGTAGATTGCATGTACGTAGGCTACATGCTTGTGCTGATGCTTGGCTGACACACTGGAAGAATGGGGAGTCTTTCTCCGAGGCCGTTGGTTAGTGTGGTTCAAAACGGGTTCTACATCATTTAAGTCAAGAATTATCTTCAGATAATTAAAAAAACCCCCAACACAATTTAGATCATTTAAATTTAAGAGATGGGCTGCTTCAACCCTGTTTGTACTGATCTGGGCTGAGAGAGAGAGAGAGAGAGAGAGAGAGAGAGAGAGAGAGAGAGAGAGAGAGAGAGAGAGAGAGAGAGAGAGAGAGAGAGAGAGATATATTTGAGAGAGAGAGAGAGAGAGAGAGAGAGAGAGAGAGAGAGAGAGAGAGAGAGAGAGAGAGAGAGAGAGAGATTTGAGAGAGATTTGAGAGAGAGAGAGAGAGAGAGAGAGATTTGAGAGAGAGAGAGAGAGAGAGAGAGAGAGAGAGAGAGAGATATCTTTTAGTTTCAGTAAGTTTTACGGCACATGCAACACAATAAATAAGGTCATATAAGTGCCGAAGAATAGATGTTGCAAGACATATAAGAGCCGAAGAATAGATGTTGCAAGAGAGTAACGTACACAAAAAGGAGGAGAGATAAGGACAATAGGCGTTTGATAAGAAAGAAGGAGCAAACCACACCAGATCACCCGCCAACCACCCACTAGAGAGAGATACAAGGTCCCAGCAGACAGATGATTAAAAAAACAAAACAATCCCACAGCAGACCAGTTCAAGCATCCATCTCTGGTGGGACTGAGCCAAGAAAAGGATAAAAGTTTGACCGTAGGAAGGTATCTTCATCACCAATAGATTTTTTTCTTAAAGCCAAAAGGCAGGCAAGGTGAAAGTTAAGTGGGTTCGAATCCTGTCTGAGGCCTAACGTGTCTTTACATAAAAGGCAATCTTCACAAATTTACAACACTTCACCCAGATGGGTATGGGAGCCCGGCAACAGATCGTGAAATATCTTGTCTGTTGTGCGGGTGTTCTACGGTCTTTTTGGGTAATACGATTTTTACAGCTCTTGCAACACATATAGATCTAGGCCATGCTGCTACTAGAAAGTAATATACAAAGAAAAGAAGGACAGATAAGGGTCACAAATGTTTGATAGACGGGCAAAAAGTGACAAGCCACACCAGAGCACCACCCTGTACATCTCGAGCACACAGCTACAAATTGAAACAACTAATTTTGTCAAATTTCATAACGTTTATTATCAATGCATTTGAAAGATAAATTATACAACAAAAGTGAACATCTAAAAATAGAATCGCATCAATTCAAACAGCTTTAAAAATGTCATGTCATTCCCACTCAGAAAAAAGTGTCATATATATACAAACTGTACAACTTATTGGGATAGACCACCACAAAATAACTTCCATTCCAGCACATGCCACAGACAACGCTTCTTTTAAACCACACACGGGACAGAAGTAGCCTACTGCACACATTCTTCATTCATGTGCCAACATTCTAACAGAGCACTCCTCAAATCAGAAGGGGAAAAGAGGATGAAATGGATCACGCATTCACAATAGCCCATATCAAATTCGCCCTTGCACAATTCAGGAATGTAGACATAGATGTCAAGTACGCACGCACCTCTATCATTCACCAAAATTCGAGCACTCACAACAACCAAAACAAGCACATGTTCAGCATTTTCATCCTGTCATAAAAAAACAACAACAAACAAAAAACTTTGCATAGCTTTTAAAAATATATGGCTTTAAAGCTAACAAGAATCTTCTGGGCTATCAGCCTCTAGCAATAATTGAACAAGGACCACTGGGATACTGAGCAAATTATGTAGGGGTAGTATGCATCAATACTACAGGTGTGTGGCATTTGAACCAGTTGCATTTTCTAGCACTAGTCCACATGGAAATGTTTCTATAGTCCTGAAGAGGATTCTGACATTCAGAATAATAATACTGTTATTAACTGTATTGGCACAATACTTTTGGAATGATTGCCTCAGCAGCACAGTGAATGACAAGTGGGTTTTCTGTAAATCCTTACAGCACAGAGCCATGTGTTCTTACAGTCTAATAATCAGTTACAAGTAAGGACTGCCCTTACAAGTCTTCATTGACTAGAAAACAGCGTCTTACAACTACACGATTCACCTCAGATCTAGCACGATTCCCAGAACCCTGAAGAGAAAAGTTGAATCCTATACATGGTCACCATTGTCCCACAACGAATTTAAATAATTATGTAATCATGGTCTTCCCAGACCGGTACCCAAGAAAAGTTGTACTACTATTTGCATCTTATTACACCTTAGACCAAAGCGAATTGAAAAAAATCTTACATCATATGGTTTCAATCACGAGACATGGACAACCTACATGTATAAAATATGCCCAGACACATATCTCATTTTCAGTCACAGGGCTTGATAAAAATCTCGGGAGAGAATGACAACAAATCATCAGTAAGCCTAACGGGAATGGGTGAGGGAATATTTCACACAACAGATTTCTGTATTGACTTCTGAACTGTTATGACAATATTAACAAAAATCTTGCAATGTAGCTTTTGGCAATATCAATATGAGCAAAAAAACACGTTACATTGCAATTTCCCTTTTTATCATGGACAAAAAAAAGTGTAGGGGACGTAAGCTACAAGCAAACGAGCTCACTGATATGACATTTGTAAAGGAAAAAAACCCCCAGGGGATCAGAACAGTTCTATAGTTCAAAGTGGAAGACAAGGTAAGCTTCTGGAGAACATTTCAGCAGAGTTGAACAGCACTCATCAAGAACAAATCCATATGACATATACAAAATAAACCAACTCGGACCAAAGATGAAAATTTACAATAATTTGGGGTGTCTGTGTGCAGGCATATAATTTTTCAAAGGGGCTTTCTAAGAATGAAAAATGATAAATTCTCAAATATAAGTTAATTGGGACATCATTATGTACACTTGTACAACACTGATTACCTGAGACTTGAGAGAGATTTATCCTCTAAGTGAAAGTGACACCATGGTTTAAAAAAAAAAGTGATGGGGGGAAAGGAGGAAATCTACCTTTTTGGAATGAATTGATGGCACTATGATTTTTCATATCCCATATCTTTGCACTAGTGGTATATGGCCACGTTTTAAAGCCTACAAAAGTAGAAATGGTTATTTTTTAATCTATATGTATTAAGTTTCAATGATGACAACGTATTGTTGGGGGGGGGGGGGGGGGGGGGGAGGAGGGAAAGGAAACATAAAATAGACAACTAACTGCATCCCCAGTGCTTCATTGACAGACATTTTAAAAATTTGTTTATTTATTAGAATCAGAATGTTTGACAAAAGTTTAATTACAAGATCTAAGCCAAGCCTGCAAAATGTCTTAGGGGAGAGAGGGAAGGAAAAGAAGATTTTTTTTGTAGCTTTGAGATGAGCAAATTACACATTAGTGACAGTTACAGTTACTAAACAAAAGAAATGAGGACAAAAAGGACAAACAAGGCTAGAACTATTTCTATAACCAAACAAGGCAGAGTAAAAGCACAGACTACTACTCACGGTAAGACAAATCTTTGATATGTAGAAGTGATGTTTAGCCGTGTTAAAATTTGAGAAATTTCACATTCAAAACTATAAGTAGATGGTAATGGAGTACAATTACAGGGCCTAAACTTGTCTTTCAAAAGACTTATTTCAACAAAGAAGGACTGACAATGAGGCTAGAAATTGGGAGTCTTTGGGAAGGATGGAGTTTGTTAACTGACAAATCAAATCATTGATTGAATCCAAATGATCACAGACTAATGCTGGTAGTGTTAATAACTTTTAAATACCTATAGAGGTCAAAATGCAAAATGATATGGGCTTCGCAATTCAAATGTTCAACATAGAAGAGCAAACTGAGGGCCAGTTGTGATACTGTGTCTTCCAATTGCTGGACATGTGTGCGAACAACCTTAGGTGTGTCTTCGTTGTACTATCACAAAGACATTCAAAATGCATGTGAAGCATTTATTTTTAACAATTTCGAAGCAGATTTCCCTCCTGTTGATTTGTAAATGTTTGAGCACTGCAAAGTCAGTTAATCTGACAATTTTTCGGAAATGAAAGACTGCCATGAGATATTCTCCCAACCCGAGGAAGCGAAACAGGCGTCCAATAGCCCAGTTCCTTGGCGATAGTGTGAGGGAATCACTGCAGAATATCTCATCCAGCTTAGCCCGCAAGAAAGCGGTTACTAGTGCGCACCACGGAGAGGTGCTGGATGACTTGCCCCGCCAAACTGGGCCGGACAGGGGTTGGTTGAAATCCCTGTCCTCCTCGTCTTTTTGGCAGGACATGCGCACCACAAGGTCTCAGCAATTGAATACACACAGACCCTCATATTATACTCTCTCTCATATTGTCAATGTCGTTACTAGATGCACGATCTACTTCTGTATCACCTTCTTGGGAGTGGGATAATCTGCTGCTACTACTTGCTAGTTCGCTGTCTTTGGATGGAGCAGTTTCTTTAAAAGAGGATCTCTCGGATACTGGAGATTTGCGTACCGTTTCATCTTCTACTTGAACAAGGGTTGAAGCCCCAATGTCTTTGTTACTTTTGGAGCTTGTATTGCTAGAGTGCGACACACTTTCATCATTACAACTTACAACACTGGTATTCAGGTCTTCCACTTGCACTCGCCTGCCTAACAGGGGTGATTGAGACTTTTTGCTTAAGCTACTTTTCCTAGATGCAGACTCTTTTGGCCTGTAGATTTTTTTCGATTCAGGAATTTTACCGTCGGCAAGACAGAATTTGGAGGAGGTAGCAGATGGTAAATAAGACGACTGAACAGAACAGCCGTTAGAATCCTCAGTATCACTATCGATGTAACCGCTATCTTCATTCTGATTTGCACTTAGACATGAGCAACGATTGATACAACACTGACAACAGCACTTTGATAGAGGCTCAATTGCCTTCTGAAGACATCTATCCATGGGCGCCAGAGATCGCATAAACTCTGGAAGGAATTCCCATGTACGGAGAGTAAGAGGAAGAAACTTCTCCAATCGTTTTGATTTCTGCATAATATTAACAACAACAACAAAGACGGCAATAAGAGAGATAAGTGACAAAGCAACAATAAAAACAATCTTACCAGCAAAAGATATCGCGAAAAAGAAACCAGGGAACAAAATAAACATACAAATAAGATATGCAATGGCAAACCATCTGTAATGAGCTGTCGTACGGCCCAGATATTTAGCACATCCCAGGACGATTTTCCTCATCTTGGGGACGGGGTAGAAGATAAGAATTCCAGTGATATTGAAGAACAGGTGGCAGAAGGCCAGCTGCAGGGCAACCTTCATTGTGCTGGAGGATGACGCCAGTGCTGCCAGAATACCTGGCGAAGATTTTTAAAAAGTTTTCTTGAGTTCATGGATCAACTTGTACATCTATTTTTTTCCCCAACAAAGAAAATATGAACCAATTCAAAGAAGTATCATATATTAAGTAAACAAAGGCGCTGGACATTTTTACAAAAACATTAATTTCCACTGTCTCAGCTCATTAAAAAACACCAAGAAGGAAACATGACACCCATTTTACCCACAAAGTACAACAAGCTAACTGATTTTGTATCTCTAATACTGGACCTATACATGATGGAAGGGAGAACCAAATACACCTATCCCAATCTCCAAAAAAGGAAAATTTTTGGTGCAAACTTTTGCCTCATAAAGTTTATATTTTACTATTAACCACACACACACACTGCATAAAAACATCCACCCCCCCCCCCCCCCTTTTTTTTTAAATTAAAAAATAAAAGGGCGGAAGCATGGTTCTGTACAACAAACACCAGTAATGTAAAACTGACAGGACAATTACCTGTGAACGTGGTTCCAATATTGGAGCCCAGGGTGAGTGGGAACATGCGCTCCAGCTTCAAACAGCCAACACCCACCAGGGGGGTCAGGGCGCTGGTGAACACAGAGCTGCTCTGCACCAAGATGGTCAGCCCAGCGCCCACAATGATGGCCACGTAGCCAGTCAGCCAGTGGAAAGGCCTGGGGAAGTCAGCGTTGATGGTCTTACGGGCGGCTTTGGCGATCTGTCCGCCCAGCAGGGAGTGGAGGATTTTGACCATGAGGTACAGGCAGATGGACAGCAGCAGGATGGAGGAGAGGAAGAGCACAATGCCAGACACACTGTCGCTCCAGCCAAGCTGGCTGAACAGGGAGTCGCCTGAAAGAAGACAAACCCATCAACATTTTAAAAATGTGAAAACTAAAGAGCATTTAAAAAAATTAAACTTTGTTTTTTTTTGGTGTTAAAGTAGGCGTTCTACTGCTCTATTGGTCACTTCCTGAGCCGAGGCACATAAGACAAAAGTAGCACAAAGTGAAAAAAAAAAGCTTTCACCAAAATAGTTGATAAAACATGGATATAATGGACATTCTATTTAATGGTAAGAGTCATGTCCTCTCAGGTTGAAGAACTAAAGAGCCTATTCCTATCAATCAAAAGACAAAAAAACAAAAAAGAACAAATGAAAAGTAATTATAGTGCTATATTAGGCTACTTACATTTCTCCAAAGGAACTTTGATCTCGACAGATTTGTTCACCATTTCCCATGAGGTTTCACCAGTGACGTTGTCGGTAGAGGACTCATTCACCATCACAAAGCTGGGTACTTTCTCATACGAGCAATAAACCTGGAAGGAGAAACAAAAGATGAAAATATTTTTGCATCTAACGAGGTTCCCATCTTACATTCATAATGGAGTTCCCAACACTTATGTTCAGCCAGCAAACACCCTTCATAGTGTAATCGAACCCGGTGTTATGAACATAGCCATTCATATTAGATGAAATTACATTTGTCCAAATGACTATAACATCCTTTAAAAAACTGACAAAACTTAAGAGATTGACAAATATTGGAAAGTGATACAGCTGAATTTGCTCTTATGGCCACCTGTCCAAGACAATCCCTTGTTTGAAAGAAATGACTTCTAAGACAACCACTCCTTTGCTCAACAATAGATAGCAGTATTAGACACTTTTGGCAATACTTTTCATTTTTAGGAAGTAAGCGTTTTGCGGAATTTGCATAGGTCATATTAGTGACAAAGATTAGAGGTGTTACATACCCCCCCCCCCCCCCCCCCCAAGAAAAGAAAAGGGGGAAGGAAAAAAAAAAAAAAGGGAGTCAAGATAAGGACACAGATGTTTGATAGGAAAAGAGGAGCAAACCACAGAGCACCAGCCAGCAGATAGTATCTTACAAAAGTTTCACATTCGAGCATAAAGTATAAGAACATTATACTCAACTTGGAAAAATTATTTCTTTAAGATCAAAATCATTTTGTCTTGTGTTCACAAACAATCAAAATTACCTTGAGAAGTGTCTTGTTCAGATACTCAGGTTTCCCCTCAGCAACACCAGTGATGACCTTCTTGTCAACCTGCATTGGGTAGAGTAATGTGGAAAACCATTAGTCTTCGAGTTACTGATAAAACAATTTTAAAAAAATTTTAAGTTAGAGTTTTACGGCACTTGCAATACAATAAGGTCAGGTAAGTGCCGGAATTAGAGGTGTTACAAGAGAGTAGTAAACAAAAAAGGAGGGGAGATGGAGACAATAAATTTTTTATAGGAAAGAAGGATCAAACCACACCAGAGCACTCGCCAACTACCCACAAACAATTTCTTAGGCTTGTCTGTTTGAGTAAAGAGAAGCACATCGACACAATGATGGTAATTTAGTGCTGGGAAAAAAGTAAGACAGACAGACAGACAGAAACAACAGAGGGAAAGTAAAAAAGTAGGACCTACCAGTGGTGCCCTCCAACTACCCGTTTCTGAAGCTATACAAGACAAGTTAACTTTGAACCAAAGAGCTGTATGTCAACACTAAAGGTCCCTTCTTGGCAAGGGCATTTCAAAATTGGCACCCACTTCAAAAATCCCAAGTACAACACACCAAGAGGACAGAAGGAAAAATAGAAATGAGATGATGACACCTCTACAATTCTAACTTCTTTGAATTAAAAAAGAATAGGAGACATACAGAGGATTGCATTCCAGGTTGAAACAAAGATATAATTTATTGTATCAATAAAAAAAATTTGACATACCTTGATAATCCTGCTAGTGAGGGGCTTGGTCAGTTTCTTCAACAAATCCTGCTTCTTGGCTTTCATGTCCTCCATGTTAAAGCTGTCTACAATGATCTGAGTGAAGTGGTACAAATATCCTGAAGGAAAAGAATATATGTCATTAAACACCAGAACAAAATATTATAAAGGTCAATTTTTACCATATGTCCCTGACAATAATTTTTAAAAAGCCAAGTAAATATCAATCAATTCAATTTGCAGCTAATATATAAAGAAACACTAGGTATAACATATGACCACCCTCAAATTTGTCTCCCTCAGGAGTGGGAAAAGCTGTTCATACCAAAGAAACTGTAGAAAAAAGAGAGAGGGGAGAGAGAGAGAGAAAAGAGGG
>NW_004797427.1:13074-21290 GCF_000002075.1 Aplysia californica | reverse complement strand
AAAACCCCAAGAAAACATAATTTTCATATATTTTATATCTATTCTATTTCAAGACAAATCTGGAAAGTGCTGGAAAAGTAAGAGTCATTTAACTCAAGAGAAGTCTAGGAAAAACCTGACAGAAAGTTGAGCAAGAACCAGCATGGAATGAGCAGGACGTTGAGCGAAATTAAAATAAAATACAATCAGCCAAGTGTTTATTCCGCACTCACCACAGCTCCACTGAAAGCTCTCCGGAATTCCCGCCTATCCATAGAGTGGGCTAGAGAGACCAAAGTGTTGGTGACTGTGGTCCCAATGTTCGCTCCCATGATGATTGGAATTGCAGGCTGGATCTCAATGACTGGAAATCAGAAAAGAATAGTGAAGACATGAAGCAAATGACCAGTGCCCCAACAGCATTCATACATTGAGAATTAAAAAAACCAAACAACAATCCATGGAGGACAGGAAATTGAATGATTAAGACAACCTCTCAGGTATGTTGTTACATTTTTAGGAGGGAAAATATTTCTAACATAATATATAAATAAATATATATAAATGATCATCATCATTATTATTATATGATAAATGAGTGTAAGGTTGTAACGCCCCACCCCAATTAGTCTATTAGAAGCCTTGGACAATGACATAAAAATGCAAGGGGGAAACGAAATGGTCATTTTTACAGGTGACTGTCTTCGATGGGTGGCCGCTAGAGCAGCTTTATCTGCTGTGAGTAGGTTCAAAGAAGAGTCAAGTGTTCCTTTATTTCAGTATACAAAAACTAATCTGAAGGTCTACTTACTGTTTGAGGACACCATTGTGATGACAATAGAGCTGGACGTGGAGGAGCTCTGCAGGATGACGGTAGCCAAGACACCAATCATCAGTCCAGTGATGGGGTTACGGAGGAGATCACTGTCAGAGAACACGCTCCCTGGAGGGGAAAAAGATGTACCTTATGTTAATTATGTTCGGTAACCTATAATTTAGTCGATTTAATTTTAAAAAACTAAAACCAAACATACTCAAGACTTAACAACAGTCAATTTTTTTTTTTACAAATATGAAACATTTACAGAAAAGAAAGTGTGCATGTGTAATATATATAATTAATGGAACTTTGTCAGTGAGATAAACCAAATCTTTAAAGTAATTTTGCCATGGAGGGAAGAAAAACATCCTAGACAACCAAACATGGTTGACCCAAAAACTAAACCATAAAATCTCAAACTTTTTCCCCCTCCAATTTTCAAACCTCTCCAGAGAGGAAAAAAATCAACCAACAAAACAAACGCTTCTGTCCTGCAGATTTTAGTTTCAGTGGAATCTACTAGGCCTATATGCCTACATGTCCCCCCCCCCCCCCCCCCCAATTATAACACACACAAAATAAATCAAAACAACTATTCTTACCAGCAGTCTTTCCTCCCAACAGTCGGAATGCATTGCTCAGTAAATCTAGGGTGCAGATAAACATGTAGAGCAGGCACAGGACGCCCAGGATCTTGGCCGCAGCCTTTGCCACTCCACCGGGAGAACATGCACATGGCTCCTCTATTGAAAAGCAAAACAAAAGAGACCAGGGTAAATCAATGCACAAAATATTTCAGACACCTGAAACAAGTCAAGAACATATTTATAGGTCGTTTGTAAAGAATGGGGAAATAAGTCTTGAACCTGAAGAAACATAATACAAGATATAAAAGGTTGCCTGCTAAAAAAAATAGCTAAAATAAAAATATTCTTATTACATAATTTGTAAGAACTGCAACGTAACATCTAAAAACACATACTCACCACAACCTGCGAAATTAAGGCATCATGCATTAGAATGTATAACATTTATTGAACAGTGGGAAAAATTCATCATAACTACTTGACTGCCGTTCAAACTAAAGACAAATAATACACACTGAACCCTTGATAACAATATCTAAGGCATGACAAGACAGACCAGACTATTGTCTCAATGCGTGATGAAAGCTAAATGTACTAAACATTGTACAGAATCATGAGAAGTTATGGGGGGTGATGGTCAAGTTTCAGAGAGTAACACTTTTTTTCTTTATAAAAACAGCAAATGACCTAAATGGTGACGGGAGATGAGGAACTAGATCTAGTTCAACTAGGCCTAGGCAACAGTTGTAAATAAATCGTCCGACGCGTACCCCCCCCCCCCCCCCCCCGAGCGCCAGGACCGCAAACCTAACAGGAAACTAGATCGGTTCAAGAGACTATGACGTCAATAGTATGTGATCATGCCCTGTGGGGGTACGGAAAGGGTTAATGTTCCTGGCAACAACCCAGGTCAGGATATATCCCCCCAATGCTGAGCCCAGGTAGAACAATCGTGTACAAGGTCGAGTCAGCGGAAAGGTGAAAACTGAAAAAAAAGGAGGCCCCGCGTGAAGTTGGGTACCGGTACATATTGTCATGCATATTACTTGTTAACTTATGCCAATCGCAGGTTGACTAAGTCATTACGTCATCCAACGTTTTTTCTTAACTGAACAGAACAGAATATCAGAAATTACCCCCCCCCCCCCCCCCCAAATAAACAGAACAACCCAACAACAATAGAAAATGAATGAACCCTAGAAACTTCAACTATAAGTAAGGCGTCTAATTTCGAAACTCGGATGCACCTTTAATCAATAGCCAGTAAAGCGGAATTCCGTACTTTCCCCATATGTTGGAATTGTTAAAATCTGAGACGTTCGATCTGTGTAATAATGTAGACATCACTTCTCTTAAACCAGAGACAACTTTTCTCTCTTCGATCATTTTACAAATCATAAAAAAACATGAGTATCTTTTGTCAATAGGGCTATAGTTCTATTTTACCTCCTCATTAGAACCCTTTTTTAATCTGAAGAGCGTCGCGCCAAAAAAGGTAACGAGGTGGGACAGACCAGTGGCACATAGCAACGCGGCGCGCGCCAACTTCAAAGCACTGACTAGCTAACGGAACCGGCTGAAGCCAGATCGCGCGAGCTACCGACGAAGGCCTGGCGCCTGGCGGGGAGGGGAGATCGAGCGCGACTAGGAAAGACTCTATCGTATCGCGGGTGATAGGCCTAGAGGCCTTGGCTATCGCTCACGGTCTAACCGGAGGAACACACCTTGAAATACTTGAATGCGCGTGCATCCGCTCTTCTCTCAATAACTGCAATAAAAAACTGTGCCTTTAGATCCGACCGAGAATTGAAGAATTAAGAAGAGTCCTCAGGACAAAGTCTCCCCCCCCCCCCCGATTGTTGGTAAATAGCCCAGAGACTCCCATTTCGCTGTATTTAATTTTAGCACACACACAATTAATTATTCCTCTGCTCTCTACACCAATAGGACAGTCTAGATCTAGATTTAAATCTTATCTAGATTAGATCTAGATCTAGAAAAGTAAAAAAAAAAAGAGGTTTTATTTAAAAAGAACAGCTCATAAAAATAATGCAGCAATTTTTGAAAATGAATCTTACAACTTACGATACCACCGGCTTTGGTCTTGTGAATGTGAAAATGAGTGACAGGCCCATATTTAGCTTACGTGGCAGTTAAAATAAATTTTACAAACAACTGAATGGCAAGGCTTAAATCTAAAGCCAGAGAAATGCTTAGTTATAAATAAAGTAGATTCTAGATCTAGATCTCTAGATTCATGTTGAACAATAAAACAAATCGAGGCTAGATTTCTAGGCATAATATAATACATGTATAATAGAGATCAAGCCACCTAACCTGTTTACTTATAAATTCCACATCGTAAACATGGCGCGTGTCAGCATGTATCCTTGCTATGATTACTATGAATGTAAAATTAATGCATTTGTGAAATAGCGAGTCCATGCTTCAAGATAAACGGGTTTTAACATTTCGCGACCGAAATTAATAGCGACAAATACGACGAGAGCCTTCATTTTCTACTCTAGCCCTTAATGCTCACCCAGACGCAATCGATAGCAAACGGGAGAGGTGTGAGTCGATGCTCGCGCATGTCTGATAGACCACGCTTGTTTCTTCATAACTCGTTCAGTTTTTATGAAACGCCTCCTACTCTATGGTAACATCTAAACCAACGCAAGATATAAATGTAAGGGTCTAGATGAACCAAAACGAAAATAAAACGCACCATATTGGCACTCTGAGATCCTGTTGAGGCGTTTTGTCAAGGCTCCTTTGTGCTCGCCCAGTAGTAAATGGCGGGCTCTCTCATCTGCGTCAGCACCGGCCTCAGACATTCGAGAGGAAAAACCTGAGTCTTTTGAACTCTTATGCAGGCCTTCGGCTGTCAGCATCCCATTCAGAGAGCCGTTTTTAAGGAGAGGTGTTCCAGTGGACAGCCCACGGGCCTGGTTGACGAAAGAATAGAGTCACTTCCACATGCCAGCAGACACCACACACACTCACACAGACAGCACTCACTCTAGCAATATTCTACACTATACTATCAATGGTAAAAACATGGTGAAAACCAGCAAGTAGAAAAGCGAATATAGTGGAACTTACCTCTTCCAAATCAATAACAACCCCTTCGTCGAGGTCAACGTTGTTGACGATAAGGTCACCTGTAGATACGGGAATTTCACTATCCATTGCTGCGCTAGTAGGCCTAGTATCTTTTATAGTACTAGTAGTGGTGGTGGCGATAAGACCGCGCTCGTTCGCCTCTTGATACTCGACGGACCTCGTGTGTGTGTGTCTTCTGGTTTGACTTGCCGGTTAGATGCAAATGAAGTTATATGTGTGCGCGCGCATCAGCGAGGCCACGTACTGCGGGCAGGGGGGGAAAGACCCCATGAGTGAAGCATGAAAAGTTCTCACGCTGTGATTGGATAGGAAATATGTCGGCAGAGCTACGTCACGAAGCTCGCGTTTCATTGGTTAACAAACTCCATTGATTGACTGGCAAGGCCTATGGCCACTCCTGATAAAGTTCCGGTTACGATGGGTCAGTCCAACCAAACGGCCTCAGCATTAAAATCGCGGGTTTTCAATAGAAACTCAGAATTCACTAACACACTTTCAATTTGTTTACTTGGTGATTTCAGTTCTTTGAATACAACACCAGACCTTCAGAGATTTGAAATAAGTCAAGGCTGGGAGTTGTGAGCCGGGGCGAAGTATCTTGCATCACCGCATCTATATTTAGAACATGAGCGCAGAACTGTGTTTCGTCATTGGCTGGCTCCGGTGACCTTGGTTTACCTTGTCATACTACAGTACGGTCTTCTCGTACGAGGCTACGCACCGTTTCACATCGGCTTTGTACTCTGTGGAAACGACACGGTGTTTCTTTTACGCTTGTATTTTGTATTGACAGCTGATGCGTTGCGTTGGATTCTACTTCCAGATCTACGGGCTTCGGCTTCGCTTTAGTTTGGAGAAAGTCCTAAATCTGTGTCAAGACTGGCAACGTTTACACTGTGTGCATAGTTAGTGCATACGACGGCATCCCAAACGGTTATTAACAGTTGTCTTACTCTTGCTCTAGATTCTAGATTCTAGTGTGTTTATGAATCCTTCCCCTTTGGCCTAAAGCTCCTGTACACGCATGCATGCACAAGCCATACAATTATTACGTCATGCAAGCAAGCACATGCCGTCGCCGTAACTAGCGACAAGTCGGACAATGTGTGCTCGTGCACGTGTGTGTTAAATTTAACGTGCGCATGCTAAGCCTCAAGCCGAGGCGGAGCGGCAAAGTTTTGAAATTGAGAGGGAAGCACAAAAGAGTGCTCGCCCCGAAACACATTAGCTCACTTGACGAGAAAAAAAATTGGTGTACAATAATTGTTTACAACTTTCTTATTCCTGACTGTAAAACCTAAAGAAAGCTCCATGAAAGAAAGAAAACAAAACTACAATCCAAAACAAAAAGAATTTTTAAAAAGCAGCAAAAATCCTAAACGAAGAAACCAAACTAAACAGATGAGAGAAGAAATGGAACCCCCAAAAAAGTAAAATATAACCCCCCCCCCCCCCCCCGAAACAACAACAACTACAACAACAACAACAACATCAACAACAACAACAAACCAATGATAGCAAAACGTATGTGAACATTCGTATAAATAAAGGCAACAGGTTTTATTTTAAAAAATACGCACAAGAAGACAAACAACGTGTAAAATAAGATCCAGCCTACAGAACTTGTTTTGCTGGAAGGAAGAGAAGAAGAGAAATGTTACTGTGGTGGAGGTAGGAAAAGTGAAACTCCCAACAAGCAGTAAGTCATTCAACTTTGCAATGTATGGGGACAGACTAGAATACTGACTCGTGTGGAGAGGCGAGAGACGCTTAAACTTTAACTATCGCACGCAGGTGACAAGAGTTCGATTCCCGGGAAGGGATTATCTTTTATCGAATATATGTACACGTATTTTCATTTTTTTCTGCCTGACTGGACGCCCTATCCGTCTCAGTCCGGGATAGCCTTGGCAGGAAAATTGAAGCTCTGCCTCCTAAAAAACGGCAGTGTTTTACGGCGCTCGCAACTGCGTAAGCTGTAACGAGCGTGGGAGACACATCAAGCATTTCCAGTTTGGAGGGAATTAATGTCCGATGCAAAGGGCCTGAAAGATTTCAAAGCGTAAAAAAAAAAAAGGAAGAAAAACAAAAGGTTCTGAGAGGCTGTGAATCAAGAACCGTTCACCCTGCGACTAAACAGGCACTTAAATGACCAAAATTGAGTCGATAGTGCCGTAAAACACCTTCTCAATCAAACGGGGCACTAGTCCTGGTCGAACTGACAAAGTACACGTAAACAACAAGAAGCGGCTTGTTGTTTTGCAGTCAGGTGTCGCAGAAAGGTCAGCGCTTGTGGGATCCTGTTTATGCAAATCTGCACTGACCTACTGATAAGCGTTTTCTGAGAAAATCTTACCTGAAGGCTACAAGTAACTAATAAATCTAATTGTGGGCTTTGTTGTTGTTTTTGTAGGTTTTTTTTTACTGTTTTTCTTTTCAAAAACAATTTCTTTCTTCTTTTAAAATATTTCACCCTATCGTACCTCATATACCATTTCGTAGCCAGGTGTTGTAGAAAGACCAGCGCTTGTGGGATTCCTTTTATGGAAATCTGACTTGACCTATTAAATTAAAAATTGCTGTTCGAACACGTTTGCTTTTGAGGCGATCGAGTCCGGCGAATTACAGAACAAACGACTGAATGAGTGTATGAACAAATTAACAAATGAATACTTAATAATGAATGAAAGAACGAACAAGTGAATGAATGAATGAATGAATGAATGAATGAATGAATGAATGAATGAATGAATGAATGAATGAAGGAAGGAAGGAAAGAACGAACAACTAAATGAATGAATGAATGAATGAATGAAAGAATGAATGAATGAATGGATGAAAGAAAGAAAGAATGAATGAATGAATGGATGAAAGAAAGAAAGAATGAATGAATGAATGAATGAACGAACAACTAAATGAATGAATGAATGAATGAATGAAAGAATGAATGAATGAATGAATGAGTGAATGAATGAATGGATGAATGAATGAATGAATGAATGAATGAATGAATGAATGAATGAATGAATGAATGGATGAAAGAACGAATGACTACATGGATGAATGAAAAAACAACAACAACCCAACAAGCAACAAACGAATACAACTCATAAATATCTTATCCTCTGACCTGCGCAGACATGTTGATGGTTGTTGGTCAAAAAAGGCACGGAAGATTAGAATCTGTGAGAGTGTTTGGGACACAGTGTCTTCTTCTTCTTCCCTCTCGATGTCAGCGGCAGATCACACAAGCTTCACTCGCACGCGAGTCAGATACTACGACTTATTATAGTATAGTATGATTGTAATAGTGTTTATTTACTGGTATTACTCAGAAACAACTACTATCTTATAGTATAGCAGTATTTATTTACTGGTTTTACTTAGAAACAACTACTAATAGTGTTTATTTACTGGCATTACTTAGAAACAACTACTATATTGTATAATAGTATTTATTGCTATTACTTATTACTCCAGAATCTGGTAGCCAACAAGACTGTCGTGTCGTTTCTGTTCGGCCTATAGATCTAGCGGGATGCCGGGAGCGAGATGGCCTTATATAGCGAACTGGCTGGGAGCTCAAGCATAGCTTTGTTGAAAGTTCAAGACAACATCTGCGCAATAAGTCGTTATCTGACCCGATACATCCGTCCATGTGTCGAAGGAGAGGCTTCACAACTTTCTAACCGAATTTTTACTCT
>NW_004797427.1:11746-12761 GCF_000002075.1 Aplysia californica | reverse complement strand
CACACACACACACACACACACACACACAAACACACACACACGCATGCACACACAAAACAATGAGTAGGCTATCGACTTACATGTTGTTGTTTTTTTTATAAATTTTAAAGTGTAATTTTATTATTAGTGTCATATTTTTATTGGTGTCATTTTTTCTGCTCAGGCCAAAATTAAATAGTTTCCCTATGATTTTATTTTTGCTTGGTTTTAATACTGTTGCTCCTTCCACTTTTGTTTTACACTCGACTCGCTGACTGTGATAAAGGGGGCTCTCGGAGCCTAGAGGTTAAGCTGTTTGCTTCTCATTCAAAAGTCCCGGGTTCGATTCCGGGTAGCGAGGGAAACATTTTTTGCTTTAAAATTGTCTCCTTTCTCCTCCTTTTTTTGCTCTCTAGCAATGTTCAGTCGTCTGCTTTCGTCTCTTCTTTCTGCCCCCACCCCCTCACCTCCTTTGCCCTCTCCTCTGGGCTCCTGACTCTTCCTGCAGCCTTTCTACTGCTACTAAGCTCATTCTTACTGCTGTCTTTCAGCCACACCCCTGATCTTCTGGCAGGAAAGATCTACACCTAGCCTTCTCGGAAAAGGGCGAACAATCTCCGAGGTCCCGTCTGCAAATTGATTGTGCACGTTAAAGATTCCTTGGTGGTCTAAAATCTATAAGAGTAGGCTTCGGCCGCCACCCGGGAAAAATTCAAAATTTCCTACCAACTGCAAATGTTTGGTGTGTCCCACGCGCTCATATGACCTTATGCAGGTGTGAGCGCCGTAAAAACACTTATCTGACTGCGATAACGACTCTTGTTTTATTCTCCTGCTTTGTTCCAAAAAACGGCTACAGCAGATGTTACTCACTTAATTAACGGAAGATTTAGGTTCAAATCCTGGGTAGGTAGATCTACTTACGTTTAGGAACAAGAAACCCACCTTTTGAACCTAAAAGAATATTTTGATGATAAATTGTTAAAGTGTTGTAATTCTAGACATCAACATTTTTTTTTCTGGAGAGAGAAATATA
>NW_004797427.1:9631-10678 GCF_000002075.1 Aplysia californica | reverse complement strand
GGCTCAACACCTTTTATGTCCCTTTAAAAA
The DNA here is from genome assembly GCF_000002075.1 of Aplysia californica. NCBI lineage: Eukaryota > Metazoa > Mollusca > Gastropoda > Aplysiida > Aplysiidae > Aplysia > Aplysia californica. Next base: position 10,648 of record NW_004797427.1, on the reverse strand, counting down.
CACATTTCTGTGCGTGTATTACAGAAATACTTTGATTAATTCAAAGGCACAGTAAATGGACATTTTCATTTCCTATTTCCATAGACACCAAAGCTTGGGAGTCACCTATAATTCTTATACCTTTTCCATATGTGAGGTGTGCTGACAAAATGAGTTACTTCTCGGATTTTAGCCGTATGGAAATCGATACATCAATTTAAAGGCGGAGTTTGTACAATTTGTGAGCATGGAATAGTAAAAGACACAGTAAACTTGAACAAAATAGCATCAGTTGAAAATCTATAAATGTGACCCCAGTTTTGATTTTCAGCCGATATCTCCATTCTTGGGTCGTGAGAACTAACTCATTTTGTCAGCACATCTCACATATATACATTCATGGGGCCAATCATAATATTCACAATTGAGTTAATAAAAAAATATAACCAAAAAAAATAAAATCTGCGATGCATTCTTTTCCGTAGTTTGCAGATAAGGGAAAGAAACAAATCCTCCACACTATAAACTCCAAAACAACAACGAACAAAACAAAACACAACGAAACGAGACAAAACAAAACACAAAAAACGTGTGAGAAATGGCGAGTTTATAATAATATTTGTCCAGTAGGCCTATATTGTATTTGAACGCGCCTTCGATGGAAAAGTGTGGACTCTCTAACAGTTATTGTGCGAAACAATAATTTCAGTCCTGACTATAAAGTACATGTACTTGAGGATAAACTGATACTCTTATTAATGTTATATATTGCAGTGCATGTAGGTGAAGAGTGTGTTACTTTTACTTTTACCCAGATTTTCATTGCTGTGATCTTGAGAAGGGAATGTCACGGAGGTCCTTCTGATCCTCAAGAATTTTGAGAAGGATTAAGATTTATCACACAGGAGTCACCGACTCAGCTCCAATATCCCACGCCACGAGAGGAACAAACTACTTGTTTATGTGTGTTCTTGCAAACATTCTTAACCTTTGTTGCAGTTGCCAGAAGTATTATATCCCCCCCCCTCCCCCATTTCC
>NW_004797427.1:6832-8540 GCF_000002075.1 Aplysia californica | reverse complement strand
TAAATAATTTTTAAAAATCATATACCGAGAGTTAAAGAGAGAGGAAGAGAATGTAAGATATATATTGTACAGTTATATTATGCTAGCTGGGCCCCCTTTCGCTGAAAGGAATGATCGGAGCATTAACATCAACTGAAAGGCATTGGCGTAATATATACACTCTACTGGAACGGAGCAATAAATCTTGAGAGATGCAAAAAATTAGGTCTAGATATAGAGATGTATAGATTAGTTCTCTATTCCGCTTTCGTGGTTGTACACTCCACAGTGCGCACGCTAGTGAACGGAAACCTCACTTGTTTACAATGGCGTCTTAGCATACGGACTTTCCACAGACTAGATCTAAACGAAACGAAAGGAAAATGAAAAATCAACTACAGTGACTTCAGGCTCCTCAATAAAACTGTGCACCCTTTTAATGATTCTGAACCACCATTAATTTTGTAAAATGCGAACGTTAAGTGGTTTGGAAGTTTTAGGCGACCAAAGTGACGAACTTTCACAAATAAAATAATAATATGTAGAGATAATAGTATGTTTCGGCATGGGCTAAGGACGCGCAAAAACTCAAAATTAAGTATAGTGTGTGGTAAACATCGTACGTCCATACTGTCTCCCTGCTGTTTCTGCCTGTCTGCCTCACTTAAATAATTTTTTTAAAACTTCTTTTTCTCTTCCTTGAAAAACAAAACAGTCGTTATCGTGTCTACGAGGACCATGTTATCTCAACTCAAACATGTCCGCGCCCCCAAGTCCAGTCAGACCAGCTCTGGCGTGCACTACAGTTGGGAGTCCATTTACGTCACATTCAACCTAGTAATGAGATCAAGCTGTCCGCTTGTTGCTACGACCGAGTACAACGAGCTGATGTCCGTCCAGTCCACTCGGCCGCTTGACCACCGCTAAAGCGTCGGCGCAGTGTGAAGAAGTCGTCACTGGTCAGTTGTGACTTGATCGAGAGATGAAGAAATCGGACGGGGAAACCGACCTGGGGTTGGGGGAGGAAAGAGAAGGACGTTAGCTAGGTAGGGGGATAAAGCGACTGCTGTGATTCAAGGGAACGCGATTAGAAACGCGCGCGGTACAGGCAGTGCTGGCCAGTAGATTTACAGCAGACGATGAAAATAACGAAGCGCGTTCTCAAGCGCTGAAGCAAACGACAACGAACGACCAAAGCGACGCGGACTTCCGTAGCCGCAGAATGTAGAAGCAAAGAAGGCTTGCCAAAGCTTGCCAGTGAGTGTCTCTCTGTGTCTGTTGCTACCAGCACCAGCGCGCACCGCACCGCACCGCACCGCACCGCACGACGAGACAACACGAGAGAAGAAGACAGAAGGCTACACGAAAAGCTCTGACGCGATGCAGCAAGGCCGAGGCCTACAACGACGGCGGCGGAGAACGACGAGTCGATAGGCGGGCGAGGGTTGTAAGTTTCACTTGAGGGGTTGGTTGACCGTCTGCGACTAGCTGCGCCCTTCGTCCGTGGCAGACGTGAGACAGTGTTGTGACGGAATTGGCTGATGGTACATCATCTTGTCAGTCTTGTCACTTGAATCATTCTTTTTCGGACACCTAATATAATATTTTTGTGCCGTTTTTCATCCGGGAGGAACGAGGCTGGATATAAATAAACCTTTCTTATTTCAGCGACTGGTTACGCATTTACCGTTCTGATTCAAAGTGGAGGTAGGAAGACTAATTAATAGAT
>NW_004797427.1:4324-5715 GCF_000002075.1 Aplysia californica | reverse complement strand
AAGAAGAAACAACAACATCAACAATAACAACAACAACAACAACAATAACGACGACGATGACGACGATAACAGCAACAGCAACAGCTATACCACCATCCCCGCCACCACCACCATCACCACCACCACCACTGCCAACAATAACAGTAACAACAACAGCAACATATTATCGATTCAGTTTTTTGTTGCTGTTATCGACCCAGAAGCCAAGTGCAACAACAAGAACACCACCAACAAGAACAACAGCAACAAAACAGCAAAACAGCAACAGCAACAGCAACAACAACAACAACAACAACAACAACAACAACAACAACAACAGCAGTAGCAACAATGGCAACACCAATACCATTATCCCCCTCGCAACTATACAAGCAACAACACCACCAAAACTAGCACCACCACCACCACCACCAACAACAACAACAACACTACCACTATCAATACCACCACGGCTACCACCACCACCACCACCAACAACAACACTATCACTATCAATACCACCACGGCCACCACCACCACCATCAGCATGACTGGCATTTGGTATATCCCCCCCCCCACACACACGCGCCAGAAAGCGGGACAGCTATCACACCCCATTGATACAATCCCGCTCACCATGACAAAGCGCTAATAAAAAACATGTAAATTTGGACCCTTCATTCTCTGAATATAAATTCAAAGCGTTTTTCACGCATTAATTTATCGACGACCGAGATGTGACCCTGCCCCCCCCCCGCCCCCAATTGAGAATGAATACCTCGAGGGTTCGAAGTAGGTTAAGTAGGTTCTAAAAAGAGGGTTCAAGTTTACTTTTACCAACACGGCTATTGGCCCGCCTGCTGGTATGACGAGGGGTGAAAAGCGTTCTCGCACTCGTCACGGATCAACTCAAAGATTATACAACTCCGCCCTTTACAGAAACGTTTCACACATTATGGACACACATGATTGTGTATTATGATACTTTTGTAGCAGTTCCATGACTCCATCAGAATTATCTAGATAATTTGCGAAGCATATAATATCCAAGTGTATAATATTGTAGAGGTTTCACGCCTCCATCAATGCTATTTAGATCATTTGCGAAGTGTATAATATTGTAGAAGTTTTATGATACTATTTAGATAACTCAGGCAATGTATACGTGTATAATATTGTAGAAGTTTCATGCCTCCACCAATACTATTTAGATAAGTTAGGAAACGTATAGATGTATAATGTTGTAGAGGTTTCACGCTTACATCAATACTATCTAGATCATTTAGGAAGCGGGCCGTTTTCTCCCTGGCTGTCTGGGCAAACCGAGGTTGAGAGGGATACAACATCCCAGCAGAAAGACGGAGATACTGGGTAAAGGTTTTCCCATACGGATATATATATATAATATATAA
>NW_004797427.1:0-2507 GCF_000002075.1 Aplysia californica | reverse complement strand
CCCCCCGATCCCCGTTTTTCGAAAACAGGTCTTATTCAAATGACTACCACAGAGTTTTAAGGTTTTGTCTGACATTTTTGGACATTTTGAGTTACTTAGACCATGAGGCCAGAGACGAATAAATGTTCTATCTGCTCTATCAAAATCGTAAGGTTAGTCTTAGTCGATATCAAGATATTCAAAGAACTGCGTTCGAAAAAGCTTGACATATTGTGAAACGCAAAATGTTTTTTTTAAAAAGTCAGATTTCTCAAAACTAAGTACTGAGCAAAGAGAACTTTATAATCCTGAGGTAGCGAAATGTGTTGCTCCGGATTCGATTCCAGACTGGGTCAGAACATTGGCGCCAAAGATCCTCCGCTACAAGATGGGCGACTTTACTGAAAACTGTCCAAATACGGGGTCACCATCAGGTGGCGCCACTTTCCAGGTTTTGATGGAGCTTTCTTTCTTTTGTTCCTCGAGAAGAATAGTAAGCCGCCTTTTAGGTTAAAAACAGTTTGTTTTTATGTTATTCGTCACTGTGATCAGCTGTTGGCTCAGCTGGGTATTTTTTAAAACAATAAATCATGGCACTAAAGTCTCTCGAGCCCAATTAAACGTGGGAAACGCCCCCTTCCTTTTTCCATGAAGGCGAAACGCAACCAAAGTCAACAATTTGTCGCAGTTGGTTTTTTAGTTCTCTTGTCTTAAAATAAAACGAATCTGATCCGACAAGACCCGAACTGATCAGACAAAGACGATTGGTTGAGTATGTGTACATCTTACTTAATGTTTAGATGTCGGACTTTGAACGAGCATATCAAATTTATACCGAGTTCACACAGGAGGTCATTTAGTGAATTGTATGACGTGATACGAAGACAAAAAAATGGTAGCTGTGCGTGCATGCACTTTCCACGAGTGTTGGGGAGATAAGTGCGTGGGTGGGTGGACCCATTGATGACTGGGGGTCGTGAGAAGTTACCTCTTCAAGGACGTAGCAGAAATGTGTTATGAATTAGTATGTGTGGCATCGAGGTGAAATAAGGCGCTTGGTAAAATAATTATATCGACGTAGATCTAATCAGCTTTTTTCCCCGTCTAGTTTGGCAATTTTGATTGAATTTATTTTTATTTGCTAAACACCTTTTACGTCCATTTAAAAACGCAGTTTCTTGTTGAATTTTACAACTAAAAATATGTATTTTTATTTCCCAAGGACTCCCCGGCTATGGAAGTTACAAAATGTTGGCTGCTATTTTCTCGCTAATTTAACATCTGAAACCATGGGACCCCCCACTCATTCAATAGAAACAATCTCGACTGCTTTTTAAGATAGAAGATGGGTATTTTAATAAACCAAAAGTGAACAAAATTTAAGATAATCCCAATAACTCCACAGGCCCAAAAATTGACGAGCGCATGATTCCACCGCGTCGTGAAACATTGCTAGCTCAGAATTAAAAAGTTCTATAAGATATTTTAGGCTGTTTTGAGTTACTAAGACAATGATGTCAGAAACCAAATGTCCTATCTGCTCTATCAAAATTGCAAGATTATTCGGAGTTGTTAACAAGATATCCAAATAACTGAGTTCGAAAATATGGTATGATGTGAAACTCACATTTTTTTTTACCTTCTAGTGTCTAAATTTCTCAAAACTACAAACTTAGCAGATAAAACGTTGTCATTCTAGGGTTGTGACACACGGGTACATGAATGTCTTTTTTTTGGTAAGTGTTTTATGGCGCTCGCAACTGCATAAAGTCATAAGAGCGCGCGGGACACATTGAATATTTTCAGATGGAAGGAAATTTTGAATTTTGCCCAGGTGGCGCCGAAGCCTACTCTTATCGACTTAAGACCACCAATGGATCTTTAACGTGCACAACTTGCACACGAGACCTCCGATATTTTTTGTCCTTGTCCGAGAAGGCTAGATGTAGATCTTTCCTATCAGAAGATCAGGGGTGTGGCTGAAAGGCAGCAGTAAGAAGGAGCCAAGGAGTAGCGGAAGAAAGGCTGCAGAAAGAGTCAGGGGGGCAAAGGAGGCGAGTGGGTGGGGGTAGAAAGTGGAGACGAAAGCAGACGACAGAACATCGCTAGAGAGCAGGAAAGGAGGTAAAAGGAGACAATTCTAGAGACGAAAATTTTACGATCTCTACCCATATTTGAACCCGGGACCTTTGAATGAGAGGCGAACACCTTAACCTCTAGGCCACGAGAGCCCCCCCCCCCCCCCCCCCCCCCAAGTATGTCTGACCAGCAGCAGACTGAAGACAGTGTTGTGACACAGTCTGAACCATCAGACACATTGTTATATGTTATGTATCTGAAACACACGAATTTACCTAGTTTATACAATGTATGTTGTTGCCTGTCTTTGCAAGTTTCAGATAAAGTAAAAAGGATTGCAAAACTTGTAAGGATGACACAATTCTGTTTCTATTATTTTCAGGTACCCCTGAATAGTGTGTATCAAAAAGGTAGCGTGTCCTCAATGAAATAGAATGGGGCAAAGAAGG
>NW_004797426.1:1395967-1397929 GCF_000002075.1 Aplysia californica | reverse complement strand
GGCTGTTCAAATAGAATCTTACACCTTTTTTGGGACTTTTGGACCCCCCCCCCCCTTTCTTACACTTTTCTACCATTTGCCCCCCCCCCCCGTAATATTACATTGTTGGCTTATAATGTTATAATGATAAAAGTAATATGACATTTATATCGCGCAAATCAGTAAAACAAACATTGCTCTATGCGCATTGCATAATATTCATGAAAAACATGCATACACACATACATGCACACAATAATACATGCACTAAAAAATAAAAGGTGTTACGACAAGGTGGGATCAGGCGCTCGTCAGTTTTGAGGCATACAAAGCTATTGATATAATCTTAAAGCCTGTCCATTTGTCTTCCTTTTGATGAAAACGATATTCATCTATGCTGAATGGAAGTCGAAATATTAGTGATTGAAGGAGGTGGGGTCACCTGATTTCAGAGGTAAATTTAGTGAGAAAACGGCTGCCAAAGTTTGATAACTTCAATAGCTTGAGAGCCTTTAAAACTGAAAAATCACAAATGTTGTGCATGTGATGAATGTTTTTCAGTATGGACGTAAAAGGTGTTTAGCGTGAAAAAAAAAATTCAATAAAAGTTTCCAAACCTGTGGAAAAATGCAAGTTTTTTTTCGCTTTCATTATTTTGACGAGAGCCTGATTTCATCACACTGCCTCACAATTAGAGTAAATCATTCAAGGAAAATATTGCATACACACTCTTTCTTACTAATAAGGAAAAAATTGAGACTCATGTCAATGACCAAAGTGCTTTAATTTTTTTTTTTAAGTTACAGTGGAATTCTGATAAAGTCAGCACCCCGGACAGAAAAAAAGTGTTGACTTTGAGCAAGGTTGACTTTATCCATTGTACTACCGGGGTACTGGCCATTGAAAATTGAAGATGACAGCTACAAAATTACAAAGTACTTGGTAATAAACAAGATGTAATCTCAATAATCTCTATTTCTCGCAGTATAATTCTGAAGTTGTCACCAAATCAAGAGATAATAAAAGAATCAAGTACACATGTAATTGGAGGTGTGCACACCACTTGCTCTGGCGAAATATCTCTTCTTGAATGAATTCATCTTAGGATTTAGCCCCAAATTGTTGACTTTACACAAGGTTAACACTCAAGGGATTGACTGTACATGTATCAGAAACACAATTACTTAAACAAAGAAGGTAAGAAACGGGACTACAGTGAGGTGTTGACTGTAAGCAAGAGTTGACTTTAAGCAAGTTGACTTTATCAGGATTCCACTGCATCTGTTATCGAAGTGGCTAGCCGTACTTAAGTACGGCGACAAGAAGAAGTCTAGCCGTACTTAGATCTAGGTTTGGCCCAATCGACTAAAACCTGTTAAGTACACAGGTCTCATTAGATCTAGATCTAGTAATTATTCAGGTTCAAATACATGCAAGTCAGTAAGGCACCTTTTGGTTTTGTCTGAAATACAAATACTTTTGGCATTGCAAACTAAAAATTATCATTTACAATTCAGCCATCAATATTAAGTACGGCTCCCCTGACAGTCTAGCCGTACTTATCTTAGGCCCTATTAACATTAGAAAAACAGGAGGTTTAAAATACATGCACTGTCATTAAGGCACCTGGTTTCGTCTCAAATACAAATGCTTTAGGTACTGCACACTAAAAATGTATGTTTACAATTCAGTAGGCCTATTTTTTAAAAGGGTTCCCTTTTTAAAAATGGTCAGTCTAGCCATCATATTAAGAATAAGTACGGCTAGACTGCCAGTCTAGCCGTCATTAAGTACGGCTAGCCTCTTCCATCTGTTATTACTGATCATTTATGCTGGAAAAAAAAAGTGAAATTAGTTATCATCAACAAATGCAGAGTTCATCATTATGTCAAAAATATTTTTTCACCTCACAAAAGTGTAATATTACATTAGTTCAAGACCCCCCCTCCCCCCTTTCTTACACTTTTCTTACAGGAGCCAAAT
>NW_004797426.1:1390930-1394527 GCF_000002075.1 Aplysia californica | reverse complement strand
GATACTGGCTGTTCGGTGAATTCGGCGCGGTTCTGGGAAATATTGATCTGACTTGTACAGGATGATCCAAAAAACAACAACAAACCTTTACAACTTGTATTATAAATATCTTCCTCTATACTGAAGTTTTGCTTTTCAGATTTGAACAAAACGTTTGGAAGCCAAAAGGAATTTGTCTGATATGTATTTTCGATAAGTCCATTGAATGGTCTAGCTCTATATGGCGCATTAAAAAAACAATCCATTTTCAACCTTGTCGCCATTTTCATAGCATGACGCACCAGTTCGCATTAAGCCTACCACTAAAAGCTGCAACAATCGCGCCATGTTGCGAGCTACAGAAGTCTAACAGTCTAACAAGTCAACAGAAGTCTGCGGATATCATTTTTCCCAAATTTCGTTTGCCTGCTGAGATCATGGTTAAGTTTAGTAAAGAGCTGAGAGCTTTTTGTATTGAACATTACCTCTCCACAAACTCACCATCCCTGACATTTCGTAAGTTCTGCTCACGGCATGGAGAGAATGCTTAGGTGCCCTCAAGACCTTTGGCGTCATGAGTAGAGAAGTTTCGTCAGTTTGGATCTATAGCGAATCACAACTGAAAAGTTATGTACAAAATGACCATTTCAGGTTGAACACGCACCATGCGCAGCCATTTGAACGTCACCAGAGTGCAGATTTCAGTAGCCGAGTCCCATGAGACGTGTCCGTGGATGATCTGCTGCTAGGACTTTCCTACACACCAACAGTCAGCATTCTCATGGCAGATCTTAACCTACGACTATATAGTGTACAATGTTCATCTTCGCTAGGCCGAGATGACATGGATCAGAGCATGGCAATGTCTTCATGATTCCTCGATTGTCTTGTAAAGAGGGATAATTTCCTCGATGACGTTTGGTTTAGTGCAAAGCCCATTTTCACCCTGCAGGATATGTCAACTCAAAAAATGCTGTCTATTGGGCACCTCACTCTATGTCTCAATAAGCCACTTCTTAGTGAACATGTACAGTGTATGTGGCTTTAAACACTCATGGTTTAGCAGGTCCTTGCGTTAGGGCGCCACTGAACATTTCGAACGACGCGTCAAAAATGTGTCGAGTCCAAAGGAGGGAATGTGGAGCACTGCTTCTAGGAATTTCAGAAAGAAATCATTAGATTTTTTAAAACTTTGTAAAAGAAATTAAATATTGTTTAAATGTCACAGGGAAGGAAATTAACGTCAAAGAGAAAATCAAGAAAAAAGTCAACTAATCTTTTCACGACTTCCTTTACAAGATTTTGAAACATTGGTGAACTTTGCGTTTTTGGCTGCTTTTTTCTTTTTGCCGTTTCCTTTTTCAAAACATGTTTCTTCTTTGTGGATTTTATATCAAACAAATTCCTTTTGAATGAATTAAGTCTGTTCCAAATTACAGCATTCTAGAACAATTTTTGGGCGAGACATTCAGAAAAAAAGTTGCAAAGTTTTTTTGGGATCCCCCTGTATTTGAACGTCCCCATACAATTTACGTGGAAAGGGGGTGTGATGGAAAGGGGGTGTGATGGAAAGGGGGTGTGATGGAAAGGGGGTGTGATGGAAAGGAGGTGTGATGGAAAGGAGGTGTGATGGAAAGGGGGTGTGATGGGTCTTTTATAATGCTGTTGATCTTTTTTATACTCGTGATCTCATATTTCGTCAGTTGTACTAAAATAGTATCCAGCCATCTTGCTGGCTTTCTTTATGATTGGCTCAAACGTGTGTTTGTCTTGCTCCCTACAGTTTCCAGCCCAGCAGCAAATACGAAACAGCAACAGTTACACGCTTTCGGACATGGAATGGTCAAACAGGGAGATGATCTTTTTATCAACATTAACACTTAATTTCCGTACAAAGAAAACTCTTCGATTTAAACCCAAAACATTTTTTTGTAACAAAATCAGCGTGGGGATGTCAGTCTAGCTTGTTGTCGGTGGTTACTCCAAGGTATTTGTAGCAGTTTACAACCTCCACTTCCTCATCTGTAATAAGTAGTGATTGCGATTGGTCTTTTTGAACGATGACGTAGAATAATATCATGAATCCCTTTGCCTTCTATACAGTCAGGAAAAGGAAAATGGTTATCAGTCCAATTTGTAAATACATTGACAGCGTCCCTGCAGTCATTCTATAGGGCCTTGGTGAGTGGAATCATCCGCAAATGTTATTACATTGTAGTTTGATGTTTTTGTTCTTAAAAGTACAGTCGTTGTTGTAGAGCGTAAACAAGACAGGGGAGATTACATTACTTTGGGTCGCACCGACAACTAGCAGAGAATATTTGCTCACAGCACACACAATCTACTATGTAGTAGAGAATCTTTGCTCACAGCACACACAATCTACTAGTAGACAATCTTTGCTCACAGCACACACAATCTACTATGTAGTAGAGAATCTTTGCTCACAGCACACACAATCTACTAGTAGACAATCTTTGCTCACAGCACACACAATCTACTATGTAGTAGAGAATCTTTGCTCACAGCACACACAATCTACTATGTAGTAGAGAATCTTTGCTCACACCACACACAATCTACTATGTAGTAGAGAATCTTTGCTCACACCACACACAATCTACTATGTAGTAGAGAATCTTTGCTCACACCACACACAATCTACTATGTAGTAGAGAATCTTTGCTCACACCACACACAATCTACTATGTAGTAGAGAATCTTTGCTCACACCACACACAATCTACTATGTAGTAGAGAATCTTTGCTCACAGCACACACAATCTACTATGTAGTAGAGAATCTTTGCTCACAGCACACACAATCTACTATGTAGTAGAGAATCTTTGCTCACAGCACACACAATCTACTAGTAGACAATCCTTGCTCACAGCACACACAATCTACTATGTAGTAGACAATCTTTGCTCACAGCACACACAATCTACTATGTAGTAGAGAATCTTTGCTCACAGCACACACAATCTACTATGTAGTAGAGAATCTTTGCTCACAGCACACACAAACTACTATGTAGTAGAGAATCTTTGCTCACAGCACACACAATCTACTATGTAGTAGAGAATCTTTGCTCACAGCACACACAATCTACTATGTAGTAGAGAATCTTTGCTCACAGCACACACAATCTACTATGTAGTAGAGAATCTTTGCTCACAGCACACACAATCTACTATGTAGTAGAGAATCTTTGCTCACACCACACACAATCTATTCGCAGAGACAAAATGTCAACCACAGTGAATGCACAGCATAGGGGAGTTAACCACGATATTTCTTTTGTAGCGTAATGTTTGCCATTGTTACTTCCCCTTGCCTCTGACCACTCACTGGGATGGACGGCTATGGTTTTTGTTTTAGTAAGAGTTTTACGGCACTTGCAACACAATAAGGTCATAGAAGTGCCGAAGATTAGAGGTGTTACAAGAGAGTTACAAACACAAAAAAGAAGGAGGAGAGATCTGGAAGATAGATGTTTGATAGGACAGAAGGAGAAAAGCACACCAGAGCACCTGCCAACCACCCACGACAGCTATGGACTGTTGTAATTGTCACAAGACATTGCAGAAATCTCCTCTTCTCTGCTACAGCCACTCG
>NW_004797426.1:1384091-1390830 GCF_000002075.1 Aplysia californica | reverse complement strand
CTAATCTTTTCACGACTTCCTTTACAAGATTTTGAAACATTGGTGAACTTTGCGTTTTTGGCTGCTTTTTTCTTTTTGCCGTTTCCTTTTTCAAAACATGTTTCTTCTTTGTGGATTTTATATCAAACAAATTCCTTTTGAATGAATTAAGTCTGTTCCAAATTACAGCATTCTAGAACAATTTTTGGGCGAGACATTCAGAAAAAAAGTTGTACAGTGGTTACTCCAAGGTATTTGTAGCAGTTTACAACCTCCACTTCCTCATCTGTAATAAGTAGTGATTGCGATTGGTCTTTTTTAACGATTAAGTATAAAATCATTAATTCCTTTGTGTTTTTCACATTTAGCAAAATGATACTATGGTTATCACACCAATTTGTAAATACAGTCAAACCTGTGTAAGACGGCCACCTCTATAAGACGACCACCAGTCTTATACGGCCACTTTTCTCCTTGACAAAGGGTGGCCGTCTTACACAAGTCTGACTGTACATTTACAGCGTCCCTGCATTCATTCTCATTCCTTGTCATAAAGCCTTGGGGAGTGGAAGCATCCGCAAATGATAGTTTTCCCTCACCGTGACCGGGCCCTATCTGTGACCTACTTTCTGATTGTGCCGACCGTCGGACAAATGAAAGATGTAAAAGTTCAAAGTTCAATAGTAGCCACATGTATTCTATACGGAAATACAGGGGAAATAATTGCCTATCTCAACATGCTGCTAAAAACAATCATTCTGCAGCCTAAGATTTCAGATTTGATTATTACAAAAGTAGGTGTGGTTTTGAGGCAGGAAGTGGAGAGCCGTGAAACATGGCTGTCGGTAGTGAAAGAGTTAAAAGTACAGTCGTTGGCGTAGAGCGTAAACAAGACAGGGGAGATTCCACTATTTTGGGTCGCACCGACAACTAGTAGAGAATATTTGTGAACCGAGCTGACAAAAGGAGTTACTTCTTGGATTCCTATGCGGTAAGGAAGTGGATACATCACACTTAATAATGAACTTTATACAATTTATAGGTATGAAATAATAAAAGACGGATTATAGTTAAAGGATATGTGACAGCAATAGAAAATCTACAAATTTGATCCTAATGTCAATTTTTGGCCAATATATCCATTTGTGGATTGCGAGAAGTAACTCATTTTGTCAGCATGCCTAACATTTGCTCACAGCACACACAATCTATTCTCAGAGACAAAATGTCAACCACAGTGAATGCACAGCATAGGGGAGTTAACCACGATATTTCTTTTGTAGCGTAATGTTTGCCATTGTTACTTCCCCTTGCCTCTGACCACTCACTGGGATGGACGGCTATGGTTTTTGTTTTAGTAAGAGTTTTACGGCACTTGCAACACAATAAGGTCATAGAAGTGCCGAAGATTAGAGGTGTTACAAGAGAGTTACAAACACAAAAAAAAGGAGGAGAGATCTGGAAGATAGATGTTTGATAGGACAGAAGGAGAAAAGCACACCAGAGCACCTGCCAACCACCCACGACAGCTATGGACTGTTGTAATTGTCACAAGACATTGCAGAAATCTCCTCTTCTCTGCTACAGCCACTCGCCAGAACCATAGCTAACAGCTACAACGACAACAGCAGAACCATAGCTAACAGCTACAACGACAACAGCAGAACCATAGCTAACAGCTACAACGACAACAGCAGAACCATAGCTAACAGGTACAACGACAACAGCAGAACCATAGCTAACAGCTACAACGACAACAGCAGAACCATAGCTAACAGCTACAACGACAACAGCAGAATCATAGCTAACAGCTACAACGACAACAGTGTGACATCCTCCTTACCTCTATAGCGACCCTCCACGGCTCTGGTCTCCGAGTCCACCACTGTGTCACTGCTCCGGGCTGCACTGGCTTCGGCCATGTTGTACTAGGATCTGGCTGTAGCCAATGAACTGTCAGTGTTTACCTGAGAAACAGATGAGACAGTTTAGCAATCTGTGAGCCAAAGCTGTCCATTTATAGTAAACTGAGAGGCAGTGAAATCATATCACTTTTATCAACTTGAAAGTTCAGCGGAAAAATAAAACAGCGTGCCATTGGTGATATGTATGGACTCGGGGATTGTCAATATTTCTACAAGTATATTTATTTCTCCAAAAACTGCCGAGTGAAACAAGGATTGGGAATTCCTCAATCATGTGTGAGTACGAGAAAATGGTACTCCATACGTCAAACGAAAGAAAACATAGGCTGAGTTTGAAAAGACCGATGTAGAGTCCCAGCAAAACACAATTCAGTAACAATTACTGACAATTGGAAGAAATTGTAGCGTTTAACGCCTGAGCTCGATGCCACGTTTAACGAAAAATGAACGAAACTGAGCAGTAGGAATGCTCTCTGTCGGCTGTGGCACTCAGTAAGTTGCTAGGCAACTTGGCCGCCACCAGTCAACCATTGTCGTCGGTCTTTCCGATCGGCTTTGATCAAGAAATGTTTCCCACAGTCAGGACACTCTGAAAGATTAGACAGCTACATGATAGCAAGAATCGTGGTGGGCTCCGTTCATCTCTTGCCTTCTATCAGTTTACTTTGTTGACTTACCTGATTTTGTTCTCCCAAAACCTTGGAAAATTAACCAGTGTAGAAACAAACTGGTGCCAATTTTGTGGGACTTGCTCCCCATTTTTCCTACCGACATCGCCATTCCAAAGAGCGCGCTGATGTTGTTGGCTCATACATGATCCTCATGAAGAAGAGATCATTTTCTCAACAAAGTCTTTTGGAGAACAAAGGGCAGAGGAAGAGCACGACTGTGTAAAGCTGTTGTATCACCATGTGTAAATAGTCACTTTATTACGGCTGTCCACTGGTCTCTGAGTCACAAAGTTATCACCATGTGTAAATACTCACTTTATTACGGCTGTCCACTGGTCTCTGAGTCACAAAGTTATCACCATGTGTAAATAGTCACTTTATTACGGCTGTCCACTGGTCTCTGAGTCACAAAGTTTTCACCATGTGTAAATACTCACTTTATTAGAGGTAACAGACTGCTTTCTTTACCAACAGCTGATGACGAGGGATTGCGTGGATATCTATCCTCAGAGATAAACATTGGCAGTATGAGAACGACGTCTCTCGTGTCTGTCACAACTAAGAACCAAAACGAGCCGCTGTCAGTATTTTACTGGGTAAATGTCAATGTGATTTGTTCCCCTTGTCGAGGAATCAATGCGCCCTCTGTCAGTGACATGATGTTTCTTGGTTATAAGAGCGGAGAAACTCGCACAACAAGGCCACAACAAAAGAATTCATTGAATCGAAATCAGTTCATAGTCAGCCAGCGCAGTGAGCACACAATGTGAGAATGCTCCACCGCATGTTTTAGCTCATTCGTTGACCGTCCATTTTCCCACGGATCTCTATTTGCCTTACAGCCAACATGGCCGGCCTTCAATGCTAGAGCTAGCCAGCGGGTGACATGGCCTGATCTAACAACTGGCCTGATGTAACAACTGGCCTGATGTAACAACTGGCCTGATGTAACAACTGGCCTGATGTAACAACTGGCCTGATGTAACAACTGGCCTGATGTAACAACTGGCCTGATGTAACAACTGGCCTGATCTAACAACTGGCCTGATCTAACAACTGGCCTGATCTAACAACTGGCCTGATCTAACAACTGGCCTGATCTAACAACTGGCCTGACCTAACAACTGGCCTAGCCTGAAACGCACTCACTTTTGGCAGGATGGCGAATGAACCCCGCGGCATTTTTGAACGAATGGACCCATCAATGGAGGCCGGGTCAGATCGAAACTTTTTTTAAAATGTTGAAGAAAATGACAGCGATGCTGACTCAAGATGTGTTGAGGGTTTAGGGTTTAGTGGAAGGCTGAAGGATTAGTAACGGCGGACATAGCAATCAAAAACTTGGTTAGGCCAAGTACATGCGTTCCACGTTATTTACCGATCAGTGCAATCTTAAGATTGAGCTGCGTGTTTTAACGATCATATAATTGCCCGTCCCCGTGGTTTTATGCAACCAGCATAATTTAGCAAATTTGATCATTTTTTGCACAATTTCTGATTATTGTCCTTTATCATTCTTTGTGAAAATTAACAGAATCGCAAAATTTCACACTTTTGGGCTCTTGCATAATTTCAGAATTTGTCTTGCATAAAATGACGGGGACAGAATTGCGCGGATAGCGCTGCGCGTTTTAACGATCTTATAATTGTATCATTCTTGTGAGCTCTTCAGTTTCATATGTTAATTTTAATTTTAATTTTCATATTTTTACACTTTTGAAAATAAATGTGAATGTTCCTTGATACTTGATGTAATAGAAAAAAGATGAAAGTGAATTTTTTAAAAATTATTTCAAAAATATATAATAAATTAAATGTACTTGGAAAACTTTGAGTATGATACCTGGCATTGTATCATTCTTGTGAGCTCTTCAGTTTCATGTGTTAATTTTGTTTGTGTTAGTAAGGTTTTATGGCGCTCACAACTACATAAGTTCATATGAGCGCAAGTAGAGGAAAATGACTATAATAGGGATGAGGAAAGAAAAAGCAACATGAGTTCCCTCTATGTTGTTCCGGCATGACATTGATAAATCAGCCCATTTACAATTCTGCTGAACATATTAAGAACATGTTAATGTTAATATCCCCCCTTTTGGAATGGCCTAAATACACTTCAGTCAGTGGCACCGCCCGGAGGGGGGGGGGGGGGGGGGGGATGGGGATATTTTGATTTTAATTTTCATATTTTTAAACTTTTTCAAATATATACATGAGGCATCGTGGTGAAATCAGCCGCTCGTCAAAATAAAGAAATGCAAGAAATCGGCACTTTTCAGCCAGTTTGGAAATTTTTGTCGAATTTTTGTTTTTTGATGGAACATCTTGTGAGTCTATTCAAAATCACTTTTATGTGTGGATCTTACGGAAATAACGTTGACTATAGGCACAACAAATTTTAATTTGCAGTTTCCAAGGACTCTTAAGCTATGAAAGTCACCAACTTTGGTGGCCATTTTCTCGCTAATTTTACCTCTGAAACCAGTAACGACCCTCACCTCCTTCAATTGCAAATATCTCGACTTCTATTCAAGATAAATGGATCCTTTTTTCATGGAAAGCAAGGCAAATGAACACCTTTAAGATGATACCAATAGCTCCATATATGCCATAAAATTGCCGAGCGCCTGATTCCACTGCGTCGTGACACACAGGTGAATGTTCCTTGATGTGAGTATAAAGATGGAAGTGAATTTTTTTTTATTATTTCAAAAATATAAAATAGTAGCTACGCAATCTTAAGATTGCCAAGCAATTATACGATCGTTATAACGCGCTGTGGAATCTTAAGATTGCACATATCAATAATTAGCGCAGAACACAGTTTCATTTCTTAAAATTTGTTTTGTTTTGTTTTTTTCAAAATTTTGACACATTTACAAGAACAAAAGATAAAAAATAACCACTCAAGTGATCTCAAAAAATTCTTTTGCTTATCCAGTGCAGTGGCCTATGTTTTATATATTGCTTTTTGCATGCTAAATTTCACTGCTGGTATAAAATAAGGTTCCATGTTTGTTGTTAGTTTTTTAATGTGGTAACTAAAATGCCTGACACAGATCTATATATATTCGGTGATCTTGTAGATCTATATATATAAGTTCCCTTCGTTAAAGTCCACCACCCATTTGTTTACATCCAGAGAAGAAATCCGAAAGTCTTGATGACCAACAGGCATCACAAAGAACAGGGATGCAACAACTTAACTGCAAAACATCAAATTATTGTAAAATTCAGGGGGGCATGACCCCTGAACCCACCTTCCATAAATTTAGGTCAGGGGGGCATGAAACCCCCCTACTCTTGACTCTTGGGGCCCAAACCGGCGAATAATAATTGAGGGTGGGAACTGCCGAAAAGGGGCCTTTCTTTGCTTAAATTTTGATTTTCTCCTCAACGATTACCTGGCAAATCAGGGTCTCTGGCGTTCAGCTTTGGGCTTTAACGAACGAAACAACAAAATCGCCCTATTCTTCTGATGTTGAGCAAGATAAATAAATTACGCAAGTATAAGTAGGCACATAAAAAAGTACAAAGTAACTCCGTGGGAGTGAGTTTAAAAAAGAAAAAGAAAAAGAAAAGAAAAAAAAACCCCCAAGTTGACGTAAGGACCAGTGATTTCCGCGAAATTGCTTCAATTATTTAGGGCCTAGGCCTATGATCTATTATGCCTCCTACTGAAAGAAACAAGCGATAGATCTAGATATCTGGAGACTACTGGATCTTGAGAGGGAAGACACAAATTCATTCGTCAAAGTCAAACCTCAACTTAACAGACGGCAAATTCCGGGGAGGAAGGCAAGCACTGAGATGTTTTACGGCTGTCCACTGGTCTCTGAGTCACAAAGTTTTCACCATCGACGTCTGCTCCAGGCCTCATAGCAAAGATAGTACAAGTACAGCCTACGGTAAGATGCTGCAGCCCCCTCTTTCCCTCAGTAAAAAAAACGTAGCACGCGTAAAATAGGCCACGCCCCCAGCGAGCGTGTGACTGAGCCCCGATGGCTTGGCCCTGGGTTTGTTGGACAGAGTAGAATATGAGAGCGTCCTAGTTAATTCTACTCTAGGGCGCATTCTAATCTAGATCTAAATAATTATATAGATCTATCTACCAAACTAAAGTATTGATCAACGTATTTCAATAATTTATCTAGAACTAAATTA
>NW_004797426.1:1380925-1383991 GCF_000002075.1 Aplysia californica | reverse complement strand
CTTTATTACGGCTGTCCACTGGTCTCTGAGTCACAAAGTTTTCACCACGTGTAAATAGTCACTTTATTACGGCTGTCCACTGGTCTCTGAGTCACAAAGTTTTCACCACGTGTAAATAGTCACTTTATTACGGCTGTCCACTGGTCTCTGAGTCACAAAGTTTTCACCATCGACGTCTGCTCCAGGCCTCATACTCATAGAAAGTTATAGATCTATATCTAGCCTAGATCTAGATCTGGCCTATGTGACTGCGACGGAAACTTGTGTTGACCTACTTGGTGGAAACTGCGGCGGCCGGATGTGACGACAACGACAGAGCGAGTTAATTTCCAGGACAAAGGGAATTCCCGAAATTTATTGTCATTTGGGGAGAAATATTATTCCTCTCTAAGGACCTAAGAATTATATTTATAACCTCCTTGTTCTAAGCCAACCAAGGGATTAATTATAAAACAATCTAGCTTCACATTTCGGAAAAGGACAAAAACGCATGTTGAGTTTTTACTTCTACGGTTCGACTTTTGAACAGAATTCCAAACTTCTTTTCGCCTTTACTCGTATCGTGGGCGGATGTGACGTCACACAAGAATTTCACAAACATGGACTTTCCGATTTTTAGCCGGCGCTATTAATAGAAAAATCCTGTGAAAACGATGACGCAGAATACACGACACGCACACACACGTAGGCCTACACACAGACACGCGCACACACACACACACACACACACACACACACACACACACACACACACACACAATACATAGATAGGCCTACATGTATCTAGATCTACTGTGGGGGCTCTCGTGGCCTAGAGGTTAAGGTGTTGGCCTCTCATTCAAAAGGTCCCGGGTTCGAATCCGGGTAGCGACAGAAAAATTTTCTTCTCTAAATTTGTCTCCTTTCACCTCCTTTCCTGCTCTCTGGCAATGTTCTGTCGTCAGCTTTCGTCTCCTCTTTCTGCCCCCACCCCCTCACCTCCCTTGCCCCTTCCTCTGGGCTCCAGATTCTTTCTGCAGCCTTTCTACTACTACTCCTTCGCTTCTTCTTACTGCTGTCTTTCTGCCACACCCTTGATCTTCTGGTAGGAAAGATCTACACCTAGCCTTCTCGGACAAGGGCGAAAAATCTCGGAGGGCCTGTGTGCAAGTTGCGCACGTTAAAGATCCTTTGGTGGTCTAAAATCGATAAGAGTAGGCTTCGGCCGCCTCCCGGGTTAAATTCAAAATTTCTTACCAACTGAAAATATTAGGTGTGTCCCGCGCGCTCATATGACCTTATGCAGTTGCGAGCGCCGTAAAACACTTTACAAAAACAAACAAAACAAAAAGATCTACTGTGCTTCACAACTGAAGTCATGGTCCTCCTCCTACAGTCGGTCGAGACAAAAAGCATTAAATTAATCTACACTCCCCGCACTGTCTGACCGTCAATATTCGGATCCGAACCCGGCCCCTCTGTGCCCAGCTATATACAGACTGATCCAGATTGGACAGGGCCCCACACAAAACCTGTACAGTTGAACCTGCTGTAACGATCACCTGCCCAAGACAACCAACTGTACAAACGACCACGCCCCCTTCCCCCATGCGTTTTTCTCTATGTAGAATGACAGTGTCCAAGAGAGCCAGCTCCTGTCTCAGATGATCACTTTTCTCCTAGACAAATAGTTGGTCGTTTTGGACAGGTCTGTCTGTTAAGCACATTCTTGTCACTTCCGGGTTGTAGGCTATTATATATATATATATATATATATATATATATATATATATATATATATATATATATATATATATATATACAGAGCATTACGAGCTATAGAATCCTCAGTTTGTTGTATAAAACAATAATTATTATACATTTTTATCTATATAATTTGGTCTTTTTCGTCTTGACAGAGTATCTTCAAGCAGTTTTCCTGATGCAGCTTTGGACAAAGAGGAAGTAGATTGCCCAAGCACTACTCCCCTCCCTTCAGGTCTTGACGATGTGGCTCCAAAGGAGAGAAATGATTTTCAACAATATTATAAAACAATAACAGACGAGGAAAAGTAAAATGTTACACTACAATCACACGCAATCGAGAAAGAGGCACAAAAGGTGCACGGAGATTTCTCTGTGAGAGAGACTTACCTCTGATTCTGATGATCCAGTTTCTTGACCAAGTTTCGGTTTCTGATCTCGGGTCCTGCCTTTCCTTGTGAAGGATTTCTTGCGACTGAGGGATCGGTGTAGTGCTGGGCGGGAATCGATTCGATGCATCGATACCCCGATACCTTCTTGGTATCGGAATCGAATCGATACGTTAGAAAAAAGATCGATACATGAGGACTAATTATTCCCAGGCAATTCACTGATCCAAGGGATGATACTTTTGTTGTTGTTTTTTTAGTCCAATCCAAACTTCAGGTTCAAAATAGAAACGCTCTCTTTGCCTATAAATCAAAATGGCATCAAGAAAGACTAGTATTGTGTAGGTACATTATGAGAAGGATAATCCTTCACAGGTCAAGTGTTTATTAGGCAAAAAAACCATTTGCATTCTCAGGTTAATGTGTTGATTTTGGGTGCCCGGTGTGATGAAGCCCACGTGGGACGCTCAATATGTTAAAAACGATCAGGAAACGACAAATGCAGTTTTTGGGACACCTGAATAGACATAAGGGTCTTGAACATCTAGCTCTCACTGGCAAAATTGAGGGCAAACGAGGCAGGGGTAGGCCCAGAACAACATACTTAGGGAACCTAAACTAATGGGTAACAGGGAACGATCAGGGAAACGTAGCTTTTTTGAGAGCATCCGAGCAAAGAAATTAATTGAAAACCATGATCGCCGATGTCTGTCGCAGATTTGGCACTGGATGATGATGGTGTGTGTATTGGTAAAGAATTTTTTTTTTTATCGATCAAGTTCAAGTAGAGCTACCAGGTAGGGCTGTACCCCGGTAGCAAACCCGCTCGTGCTCACAAGCCCCTAGTTCAAGTCACAAGCCTCAAATCAGTAGGTCAAATCATCAAATCAAATCACCAGCATGATAAGTTGAGTCTAGCGCAAACTGTAACCTC
>NW_004797426.1:1375432-1377351 GCF_000002075.1 Aplysia californica | reverse complement strand
CCCCTCAACCTTTGCCCCCTCCTTTGGGCTCTTAATTCTTTCTGCAGCCTTTCTACTACTACTCCTTGGCTCCTTCTTACTGCTCTCTTTCAGCCGCATCCCTGATCTTCTGGTAGGAAAGATCTACACCTGTCTAGCCTCTTCGGACAAAGGCGAAAGATCTCGGAGGGCCCGTGTGCAAGTTGCGCACGTTAAGGATCCGATGGTGGTGTAAAATCGATAAGAGTAGACTTTGGCCGCTACCAAGGCAACATTCAAAATGTCCTACCAACTGAAATTATTAATCTAGGTGTGTCCCGCGCGCTCATATGACCTCATGCAGTTGCGAGCGCCGTAAAACATTTACCAAAAAAAAACCCCATTAAAAAATCTCTTGGCTGTGCCAAAGATTCTCTATACATTTTGTACATGTATCTGGTTGTACCAACGATTCTCTATACATTTTGTATCTGGTTGTACCAAAGATTCTCTATATATTTTGTATCTGGTTGTGCCAAAGATTCTCTATATATTTTGTATCTGGTTGTGCCAAAGATTCTCTATACATTTTGTATCTGGTTGTGCCAAAGATTCTCTATACATTTTGTATCTGGTTGTACCAAAGATTCTCTATACATTTTGTATCTGGTTGTACCAAAGATTCTCTATGCATTTTGTATCTGGTTGTTCCAAAGATTTTCTATACATTTTGAGAAACCAAACTTCTCCTATAGGTAGGGCAATGCCCACTTTTGGTGTAGATCAAGATTTCTGGAAACCCCTTAAAAGCGACCAATTATGGGCACGGAACACTGGAGTTGGAAGGATGAATTGTGAGGCAGCGTGGTGGAATCAGGCTCTCGTCAAAATAATCAAAGTCAAAGTGAAGAAACTTGCTTTTTTCTGTTGGTTTGTGAATTTTTATCAAATTTTTTGTGTTTTTTTGTTCAACACCTTTCATGCCCATTAAAGAACTCATTTCTGTGTGGATTTTTCTGAAAAACGTAGATTAAAGGCAAAAAAAATTGTAAATTTTCAGTTACCACGGACTCTTAAGCTAAGGAATTAACTAATCTTTGGCGACCATTTTCTCACTAATTTTACATCTGAAAACAAGTGACCCCCACCTCCTTCATTTGCAAATATCTCGACTTGTATTCAAGATAAATGGATATTTTTTTCATCCAAATAAACACAAGTGAACGCCTTTACGATGATACCAATAACTCTACATGCCCAAAAATTGACGAGAGCCTGATTCCACCACGCTGCCTCACAATTTAGAATGCTGATATGTGTAGGAACTAAGAGAAACATAGCTTAGTAACATAGGAAAGTTGACATTGGAAAAACATGGCAATCTTATACATGTATATATTAATACAAAACCATACCCCAGACACATGCATAAACTCACACATCCCAAAACAGACCTATCTCCTCACCCTGCAATATCTTTAGGTATGTCACAGGAGCCCATCCACTTCCTAATGTCGTAAAATCTTCTCACAAGCGGGTCCCTGCTGTTGAGATATTCACAAAGCTGGCAGTGGAAATCGTTTAGATCGTGTTTCGTTTTCGTGTACTGCAACTTTTCCCACAGAAGTTCCCCGTACTCCTCCGCATTTCCGCGCAGCTTTTTCAAATGTAGCGCCAACTCTTTCGCGCTTTTGAAACTCGCCGCGTTGACGAAAGTCCGTGGTGGGAACAGCTGATCGTAGTCCGCACCGCCGCGCACCACAGGCACCACCGGGAAATCCTTCCGGAAGATTTTGAAGAACTTTTCGGTGACGTAGTCGGCGCAGAGAGAGTTCTCGAAGGCCAGGTAGAAGTGGTACTGTCCCATGTCACGGCCGCACCAGTCGGGGGTCTTGGGGCAAGCTTTGCCGCACGCGCCGAATATGTCCACGTCCACGTACTTCTGCGGGGGGATGGTGTGT
>NW_004797426.1:1371067-1375332 GCF_000002075.1 Aplysia californica | reverse complement strand
TGTGTGTTGTGTGTAGTGTGTTG
Source organism: Aplysia californica (assembly GCF_000002075.1). Classification (NCBI taxonomy): domain Eukaryota; kingdom Metazoa; phylum Mollusca; class Gastropoda; order Aplysiida; family Aplysiidae; genus Aplysia; species Aplysia californica. The sequence goes on along the minus strand of NW_004797426.1, from coordinate 1,375,309 downwards.
TGTGTAGTGTGTGCGCGCGCGCGAGCGTGCGTGCGTACAATTGCGTATGAGTATGTGCGGTGAGAGAGAATTAAATTGAATTAGACTTAATTGGCTTTCGAGGCCAATGGCCCATACGTCATAAAAAGTTACAAATTAATATATGCAAAATACTGATCTCTCTGTGTTGTGCTAAAGAACAAATTGCATAATAACCCACAACACAGAAAACATAGATCTATATAACATTTGCATCTAGAATCTAGTTCTACACCTAATGGAATGGACCCACACACAACAAAGTACAGAGTACAAAGCATTGGTCATAGGCAAGGATGCATGATGCAGAGACTAAACAAAGCTTACGGGCTGGACTCTTATCTCTTTAGTTTAGCTCTTATCTAGACTCTAGATTAAAAAATCAATTTCACATTGTCTTTCCATTTTTCGTCCTTTGGGAATCTGAGGAAAGACAATTATTTAGTTTTTCCTCTGGAATTAGAACGGCCGATCGCTGAACAAAAGTGGCCAGCAATGCCGACAGCATGAGCGTTGCGAGTCTCTCGCCGTGTTTGTTTACATACTGTCGCACGCTCGCCGCTAGTGGCGCTAGGAGTCGACGCGCCTCACAAAGTTGGGCCACTGCAACATCTTACCGTAGGCTGTACTATCTTTGCTCATAGAAAGTTATAGATCTATATCTAGCCTAGATCTAGATCTGGCCTATGTGACTGCGACGGAAACTTGTGTTGACCTACTTGGTGGAAACTGCGGCGGCCGGATGTGACGACAACGACAGAGCGAGTTAATTTCCAGGACAAAGGGAATTCCCGAAATTTATTGTCATTTGGGGAGAAATATTATTCCTCTCTAAGGACCTAAGAATTATTTTTATAACCTCCTTGTTCTAAGCCAACCAAGGGATTAATTATAAAACAGTCTAGCTACACATTTCGGAAAAGGACTTTTACTTTACTTTACTTTACTTTTCCGATCCAGCGGCCATTTGGGTTCTAGCCCTTGGGTCTGTCGATATGGCAAAGAATTGACAGGTTTTAATCAGCTGTGCTTTGTCGCGGTACTGTATAGAGTGTTTTCGATGTCTGGGGAGGCAGGTAGGTAGGTGCTACGCAGGTCACAAAGTGCTGGGCAGTTAAAGAGGTGGTGGGGTACTGTTTCATTCTGGCAATCGCACAACGTAAAAGGACAAAAATGTGTGTTGAGTTTTTACTTCTACGGTTCGACTTTGGAACAGAATTGCAAACTTCTTTTCGCCTTTACTCGTATCGTGGGCGGATGTGACGTCACACAAGAATTTCACAAACATGGAATTTCCGATTTTTAACTGGCGCTATTAATAGAAAAATTCTGTGAAAACGATGACGCAGAATACGCGACACGCACTCTCACGTAGGCCTACACACAGACACACACACACGCACATACACACAATACATAGATAGGCCTACATGTATCTAGATATTACTGTGCTTCACAACTGAAGTCATGGTCCTCCTCCTACAGTCGGTCGAGACAAAAAGCATTAAATCTACACTCCCCGCACTGTCTGACCGTCAATATTCGGATCCAAACCCGGCCCCTCTGTGCCCAGCTATATACAGACTGATCCAGATTGGACAGGGCCCCACACAAAACCTGTACAGTTGAACCTGCTGTAACGACCACCTGCCCAAGACAACCAACTGTACAAACGACCACGCCCCCTTCCCCCATGCGTTTTTCTCTATGTAGAATGACAGTGTCCAAGAGAGCCAGCACCTGTCTCAGATGATCACTTTTCTCCTAGACAATAGTTGGTCGTTTTGGACAGGTCTGTCTGTTAAGCACATTCTTGTCACTTCCGGGTTGTAGGCTATAATATTTAAATATATATATATATATATATATATATATATATATATATATATATATATATATATATATACAGAGCATTACGAGCTATAGAATCCTCAGTTTGTTGTATAAAAAACAATAATTATTAAACATTTTTATCTATATAATTTGGTCTTTTTCGTCTTGACAGAGTATCTTCAAGCAGTTTTCCTGATGCAGCTTTGCCTGGGCGGTAGACAAAGAGGAAGTAGATTGCCCAAGCACTACTCCCCCTCTTGACGATGTGGCTCCAAAGGAGAGAAATGATTTTCAACAATATTATAAAACAATAACAGACGAGGAAAAGTAAAATGTTACACTACAATCACACGCAATCGAGAAAGAGGCACAAAAGGTGCATGGAGATTTCTCTGTGAGAGAGACTTACCTCTGATTCTGATGATCCAGTTTCTTGACCAAGTTTCGGTTTCTGATCTCGGGTCCTGCCTTTCCTTGTGAAGGATTTCCTGCGACTGAGGGATCGGTGGCCTTAACGACACAGAATTAACTGGCGCATTGGGTCAGAAAACGACCCATTGATTGCACATGCACTGGGTCAATGGGCCGCATTTTTCACACAGGCGCCCCACATGTCTTCTTAATTGCTGTAAAATTTCAGATCTCTGCGTGTAGAGCACATTTTACATACAATACCAACTTAAAATTACCACACATATTATATATATGTTATAGATGCAGATTAGACGCGATACAGGAGACAGCCGTACAAAGTACAAAGAAAACAAGGGGCGGAGCAGAACAGACGATAGAGGCAAGGGGCACCGGCCTGCTTGCCACTGGAATTGGGAACATGGTCACGGCGGGAATTTCCGCTGCAAAAGACACACCTCTAGCTCTTCTTTAACTCTTGTCAGGGCGAGAGCCCAGCTGTTGCTGGATCGATAACAACAACAACAACAACAACTCTTGTCAAAATCACGATCGTCCTTCTAATACAGTTACCAACCCCCCCTCCCTCCTTCTCACCCCCCCCTCTTCGGACCACTCTCGGTATGCAGTCTCGTGACAAGCACAGATTATTTTGAAGGTCGTACTAACCAGTCAAACTGGTCGAGTCCACCTTGAAGGGGAAGGGGGAACAAGCTACATGTACTATAGCTGTTGGCAGTAATAATAGATAGCATTGTATAGCGAAAATCCCCACCCAACAGCAAGCTCTATGCGCTTCACAATCTATACTACATGTATTCATGTATTAGTATTACCCCAGCAGACCTGAGAGCATTCTGAAACAACGTCCAACTTCCAGGGAAGCATACAGTGCAAGCAGCCATTTATAGGCGCTAAAACACTAACATACTGACAGATCTTTCGCTGTCTATGGCCGGGTACCCATTCCCACCTGGGTGAAGTGAGGACAATTCGTGTCGAGTGTCTTTCCCAGGGACACAGCGCCAGTGCCTCACGTGTTCCCTTGACCATTGCTGTACTGATGGAGATATCTGCCGGAGAGTCCTGACGGCGAGACAGACTGGTGCACAACGCTGTCCCCGTGCTTTTACGCACCCCGCATAATTTAGCAAACTTTGATCACTTTTCGCATAATTTCTATTTCCCTTTATCTTCCTTTGCTAAATTTAACAGAATCGCATAATTTCACATTTTTGGGCTCAGTTTGCATACGTGTAAAATCAAAATTTTTCTTGCATAAAACGACGGGGGCAGACAGGGGGGCGATGTGAAGGTGAAGGTGAAGCACCAAAGCACGTTTTGCACACGGCTCTTCTTCCATTTCTCGGACATATTATTGATCTATCTATTTATGGTGCTCACGTCTAAAATAAGAGCTTACGCCTACCCCTGTGGGCGGTCACGACCAATATTGATCAACCTATTTTTTAAGAAGAGCATTCACGGTGTCAGATACGATTGCGGTGACAAATGTAGGTAGGTGTGTTTCCCTTTCACTCCCAGAATTGGCGATTATTCGAGTCCTTGTTTCCAGACAAAGATGGTACATAACAAGATAGTCCACCCCTCTGTACGGGCCAATAAAAGAGCGGCCTCTAAATCCGGTGGTGCCCTCTTCGGACAAGCGCGAACTTTGCAAACAGAGTTGCCCTACTTGTGGGAACAACAATAAAAGCGACGCAGACACACTGAGCTATTCCCATAGATGTACACTATAGTACATACAAGGGGGTAACTCTATGGCTATTCCTAGATTCTTTCTGTGAAGAAATAAAAGAGAGCTTCGAATCCCAACCAAAGACTGCAGCGCCATCTGAACCAATGCACGGACTTCCGCGGACACTTTTTTTTGGCTGAGTGAACTGTCTTACAATGAACGACCTTTGGTCCAGAGCTGAGGTCTTCAGAGACGGATTCTGTCCACACCATAACTCGCAC
>NW_004797426.1:1367405-1369008 GCF_000002075.1 Aplysia californica | reverse complement strand
TGTAAAGTGCCTTTCCCAAGGACACAACGTCGGACCGAGCTGAGGCTCGAACCCCCAAACTCGCAATCTCACGATCACGAGTCCGGTAGCCTGACCACTAGGCTACCCACGCCTAATTTCCTTTGATTAACGGAAAACGCCACCCTTTTTTAAAGGAGACTTGATGCGTTGTTCTGTGGAGGCCGTACCAGATGCAAGACACTGATGGCTCCCTCGAGGGAAATGTTGGTCACCTTTAAGGACAAGCGGGCTAACTCAGATGTCGGGGGTTTCCAGAAATCTTGACCTACACCAAAAGTGGGCATTGTCCTACCTATAGGAGAAGTTTGGTTTCATTGGTGCGTGTATTCGTTTGGTTATTGAGAAAACTCTCCTTGTCTTTTAAAGAAACTGAATAAAGGGCAAGCTCATATAACCTTATGCAGTTGCGAGCGCCGTAAAACCCTATACTACTACTACTACTACTAAACATTTTACCTTCGATTTTCTCAAAATAGCACGTTTCGGGATAGCCACCTTGTGCTTAAAAGCGACCAATTATACACGACTGATATACGACCTAGGATTTCCCCTGTTTTGTCTGTTTTTGTTGGGTTATACGGCGCTCGCCAGTTTCCCCTGTTTACTGTTCAAGGAGATAAAATGAGAACATTCTGATAACATGCGCGTGAGTATAACCCGGTGAGCTCAACACTTGTTAATTCCGTGTTTGTTTGAGCAGGCTTAGGCAAACAGCTGGGGGTAGATGTACAGCTGATAACAGAATTTGTCACTGTCAAACTGTGTTCCTTTCTGGTGTCTGGCCCTTTGGTTGATCGGTTGATTGGTTGGTTGGTTGATGGGTGGATTGATTGATAGATTGCTTGATTGGTTGGTTCGTTGGTTGGTTGGTTGATTGATTGATTGGTTGGTTCATTGATTGATTGATTGCTTGATTGGTTTGTTCGTTGGTTGGTTGATTGATTGATTAATTGATTGTTTGTTTGATTCATTGATTGATTGATTGGTTGGTTGATTGATTGATAGATTGATTGATCGATCGATCGATCGATTGATTGATTGGTTGATTGATCGGTTGTTTGTTTGGTTGAAATATTGATTGATCAATTTATTTGAATGATTGATTGATTGATTGATTGATTGATTGATTGATTGATTGATTGATTGATTGATTAATTGATTAATTGATTGTTTGTTTGCTTTATTGATTGCTATTGTTTTACACCTCCTTCGACACACGTTAGGAGGCTGGCTACTTCAACCCTGTCTGTGAGGGCCATCTCAGGCTGAATGGGATACAATCTAAACCCTGCTTTCTCACTCTCTCTCCCTCTGTCTTTGTCTCTCTCTCTCTCTCTCTTCTCTCTCTCTCTCTCTCTCTCTTTTATGTGCAAATTGTTGGACTAGTCAATGTTTCTCTTACGACTTCTATTGAAATGGAACCACATCTAAACCATGTAGGCAATGACCCCGAAACAAAACAAAACACACGACTCATTTACTGGTCAGCACACGGCCATTATAAAAGTTTGGGTGACTTACTTTCAAATGGAACAGCTCCTTAGCACCTGATTCATGATGACATTCAATTCATAACTCTCTT
>NW_004797426.1:1364631-1367305 GCF_000002075.1 Aplysia californica | reverse complement strand
GGAGGAGGAGGAGGAGGAGAGAGCACACTCTATACTACATACATTGAAACAAAAAACAATAACTTCTTTCTCTCAGTACCTGAGACTTTATTCTGCTCCAACAAGCACACTGACAAGTCACACACATACACACACACACACACACACACACACACACACGCGCGCGCGCGCGCGTACACACACCAGTAACCCAACAAACAGTCGCCCCATCAGGCCACCACATCAACCAATCAACCTAAGCCCAACGGTGTTTGAACCCGCTCCTTTCACATCACATGACACTTCCAATGACACATCACATGACACATCCCATGACGCATCGCATGACACATCATATGACACTTCCAAAGACACATCGCATGACACATCACATGACACTTCACACATGACACATCACATGACATACCCCATGACGCATCGCATGACGCATCATATGACACTTCCAAAGACATATCCCATGACACATCACATGACATACCACATGACACTCAACACAATTGACACATCACATGACACTTCATACATGACGCATCACATGACACTTCACACATGACACATCACATGACGCATCACATGACACTTCACACATGACACATCACATGACATATCACATGACACTCCACACAATTGACACATCACAAGACATATCACATGACACTCCACACAATTGACACATCACATGACACTTCACACAGACATTTCACATATGACACTCCACACAATTGACACTTCACATGACACTCCACACAATTGACACTTCACAAAGAACGCACAAACAGGCAGCTGTAGATCTTCTATAGCGAGTCTAGAACTTTTATCTGTTTGGTAGGGATAAAAGGAGCAAACCACACGAGAGCACCCGCCAACCACCCACTTGTCTGAGGAGACCCCTGGACACTCTCTGAACAACCAAAGTTAATGGTCATATTATGAGCGCCAGAAGACTAGATGTGTTACAAGAGAGTAACAAACATTAAAAAAGGGAGGGGAGATAAGGACGACAGCTTTTTTATAGGAAAGAAGAAGCAAACCACAACAGAGCACCCACCAACCACCCACTGTTTTGCTTTGGATTTTAAAATATCCATTTATCTTGAGTACAAGTCGAGATATTAGTGAATGAAGGAGGTGGGGGTCATCTGGTTTCAGAGGTAATATTCGTGAGAAAATGGTTGCCAAGGAATAGTTATTTCCTTAGCTTAAGAGTCCGTGGAAACTAAACATTTTCATTTTTTGAGCCTTTAAACAATATTTTTCAGTAAAATTCCACACAGAAATGTGTTCTTTAATGGGCATAAAAGATGTTGAGCCAAAGAGAATAAAATCTCTACAAATTCACAAACCTGCGGGACAAATGGCAGTTTCTTCCCTTTGGTTATTTCGACGAGCGCCTGATTCCACAACGCTGCCTCACATTTCCTTCAGTCAATTTTGTCAGCGTTGATGTTTTCCTCCCGCAATGACACAAACACTTAACCCTATCCGTACGTCGTGTTTTACTGTCGTATCCATACGACGTGGGGAACTCTGTGCCACCACTTAACCCTATCCGTACGTCGTGTTTTACTATCGTATCCATACGACGTGGGGAACTCTGTGCCACCACTTAACCCTATCCGTACGTCGTGTTTTACTATCGTATCCATACGACGTGGGGAACTCTGTGCCACCACTTAACCCTATCCGTACGTTGTGTTTTACTATCGTATCCATACGACGTGGGGAACTCTGTGCCGCCACTTTCCAAAGAGGAAATTTACTCGTTAATCCGATCCATATGCTTTGCATAGCAGTCTGTCAAAATGATTTTTTGAGAAATACTATAAGTTTCAAAGGGATCTTCGTACTAGAAGTATTCTAAAATGTGAAGAATACAACCACGGGGGTACAAAATGACCCCTGGGCGTACGGAGAGGGTGAAGGAGGCTGGCTGTTTGACCTGGCCTGTCAAGACCAACACAGTAGACCAACACAGTAGACCAACACAGTACACCAACACAGTAGACCAACACAGTACACCAACACAGTACACCAACACAGTAGACCAACACAGTAGACCAACACAGTACACCAACACAGTAGACCAAAACAGGCTACCCAGCGGGGTAGACCAACACAGCGGGGTACAACAACACAGGCTGCCCAGCGTGGTAGACCAACACAGGCTACCCAGCGGGGTACAACATTCCCGGAGACAGACGGGGATACTCTACACACAAACCTCCCTACTCGGGAATCGAACTCAAGTGCTGTGCTTGCCACGGCAAAGAGCCTACTCACTGCACCACAGAAGCCGGTCAATGACTCGGTTCAGATGCTGAAACCTTCAGTCACAAAGTGAGGGCACCACCAGGAAGCCACACACACACACACACAGCACTGAATGACTAGACAAAGACAACCGTAGCTCTGCGTCATATGTACAGATTATAATGCTAGAAAATGGAATACAAAATGACAAAAATATATTTACGTAAGTGTACACATACATAATGTTTGTAGCTTAAGTATGCAAACTGACTATAATTATCAGAACATTTTTTTTATAGTAGAGGGTTTTACGGCGCTCGCAACTGCATAAGGTCATATGAGCGTCAAGGGGTGGGTGTCAACAGAGAAGTCTTTACAGGGAATCAGACTTATTCTGCTCACCTCTCTAGCTTCAACAGCACAA
>NW_004797426.1:1360045-1364531 GCF_000002075.1 Aplysia californica | reverse complement strand
TCTCTCTCAAGTCTCTTTCCCCCTGCCTCCCCATTTATGTATCTCTCCGTCCTTTCAACGGGGCCGTTATCGACTAGGCCTATACAGATAGGTGCATTTTACTGCTTGAAAACTGCAGTAAAAACTAAAAAGACACCCAAGCCCTCATCAGTGAAGACCTAATCTGACCAATCATGACATCACAGACACCTGTATTTTTGTTCTTTACCTTCCTGACTCGGGCAGAAATAAAAGTGGTAAGATATGTGGTCGCTTTTGCGTACAAAGGGGCTATCCTGAAATCTGCTGTTTTGAGAAAATAGAAAATAAAGTTTTTGCCCCTTGTTCAGTTTCTTTAAAAGACAAGGAGAGTATGCTCTATAACCCAACAAATATACACACCAATGAAAACTTCTCCTATAGGTAGGGCAATGCCAACTTTTTGTGTAAGTCAAGATTTCTGAAAACTCCTGATACCTGGGTTAGCCCGCTTGTCCTAAAAAGCGACCATATTGTGTAGGGGTTGTTGGCACCTGCTCTGATGTTGTTTGATCCTTTTTTCTTATTAAACATTTTATCGTCCTTATCTCTGCTTTTTCTTTTCTTTGTCTATTACTCTCTAGTAACACTTATATTCTTTGGCACGTATAGTCGCGTCGGTGGCCTAGTGGTTAGGTTACCGGGCTCGTTATCGTGAGATTGCGGATTTGGGAGTTCGAGCCTCAGCTCGGTCCGACGTTGTGTCCTTGGGAAAGACACTTTACACGAATTTTCAGTTTGGCTCGGTCCTTTCGGAGATGGACGTTAAATTCGGAGGTCCCGCCTCTAAAAATACCCACTAGTGTTGATAGGGGCGTTAAACCTAAACCATTATGTCTTATTTGTGCTGCAATGCTGTAAAACTCTTTCTAGAACGGAAGTAAATCTGAAACGGTTTCTCCGAATAATACAGCCACCCAAAAGCAGATTTACATAACTGCATACATCCACATGTATTTATTTATTGTTTTAAGAAAACTCAAAAGGGGGCGGGGAGAGGGCGGGGAGAGGGCGGGGAGGGGGGTTATTGTATTGATAATGATATGTGTAATGAGGAAGTAAGTTTATGCAGATTTTATGAAGTGGTGTGTAACAGCGACCCACATAGAGACAAACCTCCGGCCTACACCACAGTTGCGAAGAACGCCTGGTGTAATAATTGTGAATAATTTCTTCTGGAGCAGATTCTGACATTTGTGGCGACACAGGGCTAACCACCTGATTTCCATGTGTGTGTTGTTTGACCGGGGCTGCGAGTTGGTGAGTTAGTGGCGTTAGTTCTCTCTCTCTCTCTCTCTCTCTCTCTCTCTCTCTCTCTCTCTCTCTCTCTCTCTCTCTCTCTCTCTGTGTCTCTCTCTGTCTCTCTCTGTCCCTGTCTCTCTGTCTCTCTGTCTCTCTCTGTCTCTCTCTCTCTCTCTCTCTCTCTCTCTCTCTCCTCTCTCTCTCTCTCTCTCTCTCTTTCTCTCTCTCTCTAAATGTCGTGTATCCGTCAAGTTTGGTCAAGCCCTTTTATGTGTGAAATTATATAATTCTTAAAAACATAACAGTGGACGCAAATATAAGGACGCTGAAAGCGTACGGGCTGTCAATGCTTTCGTAGGAATGGGAGAGTTGGACTTTATAACTAGAGCAAGGGCTCCAAACGGCTGGTTGTGAAAGATCTATTATCAGACAGAACCATCTGAACAATGATATTATATATAACTGTAGTTGTGTTTGTTTGTTCGTTTGTTTGAGTACAGAGATGCACATCGACACAATAATGGTCATTTGGTGCTGGGGAAAAGAAAGAAAGAGAGAGGGAGAAACAGGGAGAGAAAAACAAGTGGGGACTACCACCCGTTAACCACAGTTACAATTTGGTGACCTGGCAATGAGAACACAACACTCGACACACAATTTTGGTCAATGGTGGAAGACAATAATAATAGAAATTACTTTACATTTATTCTAAAAAGTGTTTGAGCAAAAGTGGCGGATACGCTCTTGGAGCGGAGCACTCACTGTGAGATGTTGTCGGTGGCCGAGTGGTTAGATTACTGGACACGTATTCGTGAGACTGCTGGTTTGGGGGTTCGAGCTTCAGCTCGGTCCTACAGGGTGTTCTTGGAAAAGACACTTTACACGAAGTTCCCGTTTGACCTAGACCTTTAGGAGATGGACGTTAAACTCGGGGGCCCGGCCTCTTAAATAACCTAACAGTGTTGAGAGGGGCGTTAAACCGATACCATTTCACCTTTTTTACTTGCTTTTTTTGAAGTGTTTTACGGCGTTCGCAATTGCATTAGGTCATATGAGCGCCGGGGACACATTTTCAGTTGGTAGGAAATTTTGAAGTTTGCCCAAGTTGCGGCCGAAGCCTATTCTTTTCGATTTTAGACCACCAAGGGATCTTTAACGAGCACAACTTGCACACAGGACCTCCGAGATTTTTCGCCCTTGTCCGAGAAGGCTGGGTGAAGATCTTTCCTACAGAAGATAAGGGGTGTGACTGAAAGACAGCAGCAAAAAGGAGTCATGGAGTAGCAGAAGAAAGGCTGCAGAAAGAGGCAGGAGTCCAGAGGAGGGGGCAATGGAGGTGAGGGGGTGGGGGCAAAAGCGGAGACGAAAGCAGACAACAGAACATTGCCAGAGAGCAGGAAAGGAGGTGAAAGGAGACTATTTTAGAAAAAAAACCTTTCCGTCGTAACCCGTATTCGAACCCGGGACCTTTGAATGAGAGAGGCGAACACCTTAACATCTAGGCCACGAGAGCCTCTATGTAAATCCTCTGCATTGGGTCAAAGGGCACCCGCATGCAATGTTTAATTCTGTCCTTCAAAGTGAGCGATTGTTTCAGAAGGGGGGGGGGGGGATCCTGCTCTCGGCTTCTCTTGAGCGAGAGTCCCTGGTTAGTGCATAATTATGTGTCATCAGAATTATATAGTCACTGCTGTGTGCGTGAGTTGTGGCAGTGTGTGTAGTGTGTCGTTGGTGAAATACTCTAGGACTATATCCCAGACGTATGTGTCACCCGTGTTTGCTGTTATGTTACTACAATACGAGCGTTATACCTTAATGTGAGATTTACTGGCGTGTGTAGTTGCCAGGTTACAATAATAGGCTCTACCTGGATGTAAGATTTAGTGGTGGGTGTGCAGTTGTTATGTAACAATAATATACCTAAATGTGAGATTTACTGCTGTGTGTAGTTGTGTTGCTGTTGACTTTGACTGGTGTGTGCCCTTAGGGTGAGTTTTACTGGTGTGTTTAGTTGTTATTAAATCCATAATATATCCTGAACTTTGGTTATCTGATATGTAAGTTTTACTGGCGTGTTTAGTTGTTATTATAACCATATACCCTGAACTTTGGTTATCTGCTATATAGATGTGAATTTTGCTGTTGGGTGTAGTTGTTATTATTACTATTTACCCTGATCATAGTTTTATTGATATATGCGAGTTTTTCTGGTGAGTGTAGTTGTCATATCATTCCTTTAAACCCTGAACATAGGTTATCTGACTTGTGAGTTTTACTGATGTGTTTAGTTGTTTATAAACACATACCCTGAACATAGTTTTATTTGATATTTGAATTTTACTGGTGTGTGTAGTTGTCATATTAATATTATATACCCTGAACATAGTTTCACTACTATGTGAGTTTTACTGTTTTGTGAAGTTGTTTATTTATTTTACTATATACCCTGAACATAGTTTATCTCATACTCATAGATCTATGTGAATTTTGCTGGCGTGGGCCTCTAATGTGAGTTTCGCCGATATGTGAACATGTCATACTGTACCCTGACCAAAGTTTCACCGATGTGTGAACATGTCATACTGTACCCTGACCATAGTTTCACCGATGTGTGAACATGTCATTCTGTACCCTGACCATAGTTTCACCGATGTGTGAACATGTCATTCTGTACCCTGACCAAAGTTTCACCGATGTGTGAACATGTCATTCTGTACCCTGACCATAGTTTCGCCGATATGTGAACATGTCATTCTGTACCCTGACCAAAGTTTCGCCGATATGTGAACATGTCATTCTGTACCCTGACCATAGTTTCACCGATGTGTGAACATGTCATTCTGTACCCTGACCAAAGTTTCACCGATGTGTGAACATGTCATTCTGTACCCTGACCATAGTTTCGCCGATATGTGAACATGTCATTCTGTACCCTGACCAAAGTTTCGCCGATATGTGAACATGTCATTCTGTACCCTGACCATAGTTTCACCGATGTGTGAAGTTGTCATACTACAATACCCTGGCCATAGTTTCAATGATATGTGAAGTTGTCATATTGCTAGATCTATACCCAGACGAACGTTTCAATGATATGTGAAGTTGTCATATTGCTAGATCTATACCAAGACGAACGTTTCAATGATATGTGAAGTTGTCATATTGCTAGATCTATACCAAGACGAACGTTTCAATGATATGTGAAGTTGTCATATTGCTAGATCTA
>NW_004797426.1:1358625-1359945 GCF_000002075.1 Aplysia californica | reverse complement strand
TGACAAACATACAAAAGAGGTAGAGGAAAATGACAATAGTAAGGATCAGGAAAGAAAAAGCAGCAGTTCCTTGTTGTAGTTCAGGCACAGTTTGGAGCGTGACGTGAGTCAGCCCATTTACAATTCTACTGTGCTTGAACGAGAAATGTCCCCCCTTTGGGAATGTCCTAAAGACACTACAGTCAGTGGCACTGCCCCGGGGGGTTAATTATCAGAACAACGTACACAGAGAAAAATAATGCTTGTAGAGAGAGAGGGCAAAATCCCCCCCCCCCCGTCTTACGTTCAAATTACTGCAATGGTCATAACACAATGGCCAAAGTCATTCTAGCTCCGTTTACAGAAATCTCAAGAAAAAATACAACCAGCGGTTACACAAGTCAAGTTTTAGTTTTAGCAAGAGTTTTACAGCACTTGCAACACAATAAGGTCATATTTAGTGCCGAAGATTAGAGGTATTACAAGGGAGTTACAAACAGAAAAAAGGAGGGGAGATAAAGGCGATAGGTGTTTGATAGGAAAGAAGGAGCAAACCAGACCAGAGCACCCACCAACCACCCACTAACTCAACTTTGTGACCTACGACTTGGCCAAAAGTGAAAATGTTTCAAAAATTGGAATCCTGGAATAAAGGAAACAAAACCTTGGCACAGTGAACACAAGAAACTAGCAACGGGTATTTTTGGCATACCAACAACTACAAGTCTGAAAAACTGACTCGGGCAACTGCATGATGACCGAGACTTTGAAAGTTTGAAATGTCAGTGGAAAAGGTGAAATTTGAAATGTCAGTGGAAAAGGTGAAGTTTGAAATCTCAGTGGAAAAGGTGAAATTTGAAATGTCAGTGGAAATGGTGACATTTGACATAATCATGGCCATTAAATGTTGTTTTAAAGAGGGTTTTACGGCACTTGCAACCCAAACAAGTTCCAAAAGTGTCAACCACGAGTACATGGGTTATAGAGGAGAAACAAAGAGAACAAAGAAGAAGGGGAGATAAAGGTGACAGGTGTCTGATATGTCAGAAGGAGCAAACCACACCAGAGCACCCGCCAACCACTCGTGATGCAGAGAGACAAAAACGACAGACAGAGGGAAGGAAAAGATGAAGTAAGACCTACCAGTCAGTGGCGCCCTCCAACCACCCTGGCCATTATTGCTTCGGATGCTTCAGCAGTCGGAATCTCGGAGCACCTGGCAGTGGTAACTACCACTAAGGCTGTGTGTACTCACTATGTCATCAGCATCACAATAACTAGTAGAGTAATAAGTAGAATAATAATAATAATAATAATAACCACAAAAATAATCACAATAAT
>NW_004797426.1:1356941-1357323 GCF_000002075.1 Aplysia californica | reverse complement strand
GAACGTTTCAATGATATGTGAAGTTGTCATATTGCTAGATCTATACCAAGACGAACGTTTCAATGATATGTGAAGTTGTCATATTGCTAGATCTATACCCAGACGAACGTTTCAATGATATGTGAAGTTGTCATATTGCTAGATCTATACCAAGACGAACGTTTCAATGATATGTCAGTTATCCTGGCATGGTGCATACTAGATCTATGGCTGTTATGTTGTCATATACCCCGAAAGTCGTGAAATTTACCGAAGTCTGTTGTTGTTTAAGTTACTAGATCTATATTATACCCTGAGCATAGTTTTACTGGTGTGTGAAATTGTTAGGTTACTCTCTCTCTCTCTCTCTCTCTCTCTCTCTCTCTCTCTCTCTCTCTCTCTC
>NW_004797426.1:1353722-1355954 GCF_000002075.1 Aplysia californica | reverse complement strand
CAGCTAAATTAGGTATCATCAAATGACAGAGGTGTTCAAGTTCTTTAGCTTTAGTAAGTAACGTTTTACGGCGCTCGCAACTGCATAAGGTCAAATGAGCGCCAAGGGATGGATGTCAACAGAGAAGTCCTTACAGGGAATCAGACTTACTCTGCTCACCTCTCTAGCTTCAACAGCACAAAGTCTGCTTCGACTATCAAGGCACCCCGGAAATAGGTAATGTTTCTGTACAATCCGTGTTTACAACAGTTTCGTCTTAGTAAGAATTTTACGGCACTTGCAACACAAAAAGGTCATAGGAATTATGCCGAAGGATAGAGGTGTTACAAGAGAGTAACAAACACAAAAAAAGAAGGAGGGGATATAAAGACGATAGATGTTTGATAGGAAAAAAGAAGCAAACCACACCAGAGCACCCGCCAACCACCCACCTATATCTACAACAGAATTAAAAACATTTCAGCAGTCAGTCAGAATATCATGGACAAATATTTGGCAGTAGTCCACTATCAGGATATTCAGGTCTACAATAAAAACCACATACACACACACGCATACAGACACATACACACACAAACGCATACAGACACACACACGCACACACACACACGCACATACACACACACAAACACACACACACACGCGCATACAGACACACACACACACACAAACACACGCACACATGCACGCATACAGACACACACACACACACACACACAAACACAGACACACAGTATAAACTTTCAATCTGTAAACAATCCTTTACAATCCTACTGGGGACGGAAAGTGTTCTGTTTAATCCATTATAATAAAGACAGCAACAATGACAACAGCAATAACAACAGCAACAACGACAACAACAACAGAAACAACAACAACGACAACAACAGAAACTACAACAACGACAACAACAACAACGAGAACAACAACAACAACAACAATGACAACAACGACAACAACAACAACAACAACAACAACGCCAACAACAACAGCAACAACAACAACAACACAAAGCACACACAACTGTGGCTGTCCCAAACCACAAGAACCAAGCAGCGGAGAAATGATCCTTCGATCCTTCAATCGGCAACAAGGGACGGAGAAATATTGAACCTTTAGGAGGCTGGCTACCACAGCCCTGTCCTTCACTGCCAACCAGGTTTTTTTAGCAGAGGTTTTACGGCGCTCGCATCTGCATAAGGTCATATGAGCGCCAGAAGATTAGAGGTGTTACAAGAGAGTAACAAACATAAAAAAAGAAGAAGAGGAGATAAGGACGATAGATGTTTGAGAGGAAAGAAGAAGCAAACCACACCAGAGCAACCGTCAACCACCCACATGTGTCGCGACACGCTGGAATCAGGCGCTCGTCAAGTTTTGAGCATTTCTCAGCTACTGGTATCATCTTAAAGCGTGTTTACTCGTGTTGCTTTTGATGACAGAAATTCCCATCTATCTTGTTTGTTGTAGTAGAGGTTTTACGGCGCTCGCAACTGGTTAAGGTCATATATAAGCGCCAAGGGGTGGATGTCAACAGAAAAGGACAAACGGGGAATCAGACTTACTCTTCTCACCTCTCTAGCTTCAACAGCACAAAGTCTGCTTCGACTATCAAGGCACCCCGGAAATAGCTGGTCACAAAAGAGTGACAAACATACAAAAGAAGTAGAGGAAAATGACAATAGTAAGGATTAGGAAAGAAAAAGTAGCAGTTCCCTGTTGTAGATCAGGCACAGTTATCAGAGTGACATTGTCGGATCAGCCCATTTACAATTAGAACGAGAAATGTCCTCCCCCTTTGGGAATGGCCTAAAGACTCTTCAGTCAGTGGCACAGCCCCGTGGGGTCCATCTATCTTGAATAGAAGTCAAGAAATTTCAATTTGCGATTGAAGGAGATGGGGGTCGCCGGGTTTCAGTGGTAAAATTAGCTAGAAAATGGCGGTCAACTTTTCACAATTTCAATAGCTTAAGAGTCCCTGAAAACGATAAAATGACATATTTTGTGTCTTTGATCAACGTTTTTCTGTGAAATTCACATTGTAATGTGTTTTTGTATGGACACGAAAGGTGTTGAGGCAAAAAACGAAAATTTGAGAAAAAATTTCCACACAGGTGGAAAAGTGCTTTTTTTCTTCAACATAATTATTTTGACGAGCGCCTGATTTCACCAAGATGCTTCGCTTATAACAATAAGAACACCCTCGACCCCCCCCTCAACAATAAGAAACCC
>NW_004797426.1:1352494-1353622 GCF_000002075.1 Aplysia californica | reverse complement strand
TGTGTGTGTGTGTGTGTGTGTGTGTGCGTGTGAGCGAGTGTGTGTGTGTGGGTGTGAGTGTGAGTGTGTGTGTGTGTGTGGCTTTTTTAGCAACCGTGAAAAGGCCAAAGAAGTACATGGTCAAATATTTAGTTCCATCAGATAACACACTTTTAACCGTTTGTCAATAACATGTTGAAGGGATCTTATAATATTTTGAGTCTATTTTTTTAAAATGAAATATTTTTGCTACCAAAACTTCACAAGGGTTAAAAAATGTCTCAGAATATGGGTTTTTCTTCAACCGTTCTTTTACGCTGTGTCTGACAAAATGTCGTATATCTTGAAAACTTCTCAAGTTATTTTGAAACAAATTCAGAATCGACGCGTTCCACATTGCATTTGCTACAAGAATATTCCCTCTTTTTAGTATCCGAAATTTCTGACAACTGGGACCTTTCTCCAGGTACACATTTGGTTGCTTTTAAGGACAAGCGGGCTACCCAGATTTCGGGGGTTTCCAGAAATCTTGACCTACACCAAAAGTGGGCATTGCCCTACCTATAGGAGAAGTTTGGTTCACTTGGTGCATACATTTTAGAGAAAACTCTCTTCGTCTTTTAAAGAAACTGAACAAGGGTCCTAAAACTTTACCTTCGATTTTCTCAAAACAGCATTTTTTCGAGATAGCCCCCTTGTGCTTAACAGCGACCATTTTCAGTTAGTAGGAAAAGGTGACATCTCCAATTTTTGTTTTTTGTTGTTGTTGGTTTTTTGTTTGTTTTGTTTTTACAGATATTTTCAAATATAAAGAGCTCTGGAATAGAGGTCAGTGTGTGAAAACAATATACCAGCGCACTGTAACAGAAAATGATCTGATATTGTAGAAGATTACGTTATCATAACCATTGTACATGTACAGGCATCAGAGCAAAACGAAATTGGGACAGGAGATCGATAAATCAGTTGATTAAAAATGTACACCAGGCCGTTGGATCGGAGAAGTAAAAAATAAAAATGTCCATAAATGAGTAGTAAAACATGTTGCATGTTGCATGTGTTCTTTTCAAAGAATAATATGTGTGCCAAGGCAAAGAACAAAAGAACGAGGGACAAAGATTTGCAGGGGGGGGGGTGGTTGGCAGCTGT
>NW_004797426.1:1350149-1352394 GCF_000002075.1 Aplysia californica | reverse complement strand
AACCCCCCCCCCAAACAATAACAACTTAATGCACTAGAAGACAGCAAAAGTATTTTCCACTCCCAAAACAGAAGCAGACTTTGGTGCTCAGATCCTAACAAACATACTTAATACTTTTTTTTTTCAGCATGCTGGTGGTCAGCTATGAGGTCTGTGTGGGAATAAAGTCTCCCTGTTATGCCACCCTCACTTATAATGATAAATCACCTTGAACATGTAAATGTATTTGGTATCAACACATAGCTTATTCAAATACCTATTCAACGCAGGAACCATCAAGTTCCAGACATTTCTCCACTTGATGTACCCAGTGGTCAACGACAGTGGTCAGTGATTGTTTGTCCAAGGTCCCGAGTGCTTTTCTTGAATCTGGTCCTCGTCCTCAAATCGCCGACCTCGCAGCATTTCACCTTGGGGAAGAGGTGGAAGCTGCAAGAGGCGAGATCGGGCGAATAGGGCGGGTGTTCCAACACAAGAAATTCCCACGAGTAGCCGTCAAGAAGCTCGTGCACAACTCTGGACTTGTGAACAGGCGCGTTGTCATGACGCAGGATCACGCTTTCTTCCAGCAAAGCGGGTCTTTTTTGCGGACCGCAGGTCTCAGCCCGTCTTTGAGGACGAACCTGTGTAGTAGTTACCATTGACAGTTACGCCAGGTGGGACTAGCCAGCTCAGTAGGATGCCACTCATGTAGAAAAAACCCCCCAATGTGCATCACCTTTCTCTCCCACTGTGTTTTGTGAGTGCGCTTCATCTTTCAGACCTCCCACCTTCAACCTCCTGATCCATTTCCTTACTGTTTGAATTGATGGGGCATTATTCCCGATTACTTTGTATAGATCACCAAGGGTTTCAACTGCAGACTTGCCGAGAAGAGTTGAACATTTGATCACTATTCGGACATCGTAGAAAGAGAAGGTTGCACCAGTCTTTTGCTCAGCCATTTTCCTCGAATTAGCCTCGGACAAAATACACAAGAACACCACACTTGACACGTCACAGCTCTATGACCCGTTTACCAATGCACTTGCAATTTGGCGTAGAGATTTCTCAGACATGATGTCATGACGTCACAAAATTTAGTGGCTGTTGATTGCGTACTTTTGATTTTGCGGAGGAGGGAAACGTTATTCTGGGACGGACCTCGTATGGGGATGCCTCAACTACTACAACGAGGTTTCGCTGGGCGGCGGTTGGGGGGTGGGTGGGGTACGAACCCCTCCCCCTCCCCCTCTGGTCCCCTCCAGCACACTCAAGCGCTGCCTCAGTGCGGCCGTGTCTGCGTCGTATTTCTCCTTCCAGCCCTTCAGCTGTCCCTCCATCTTCTTCAGCCGGCCCTGGTACTTCTTGCGGGCTTTGTCGAAGGCCGAGATCAAGGCCGAGTTGGCCCGTTTTAGGTCGTTGACGAACTGGGCCCACTGCTTGTGGCCACTTTCCGAATTCCGGGAAATTTTCTCCAAAGTGGACATGAGCTCCGAGACGCGCCATTTGAGAACACGCTCCCTCTCCAGGCTCAAGAGGAAGTCCCTCGCCAGATCGTTGGCATCCCGTGACGCCATTTCCGTCACCTTCCACGCGTCTGGGAGATGTTGCTGCTGCTGCTGTTGCTGCTTTGAGCTCGCCGTCGTTGTTCTAGAAGACTGATGATGATGATGATACTGATGACCACTGGCACCTGACCGGGGAGAGGAGGGAGAGGGGGAGGTGAGGGGGGCGTGCGGTGGGTGTTCCCCGGCCACCAGCTCCAGCTCCCCCTGTAAGTGTTCTATCTGTATGCGGTAGGCCGTTTCCTGCGTCTCTTTGCCGCTCAGTCGTAGCTCCAAGGCTCGCTTCTCTTTCTCCAGCAGGTAGCTGCGAGCCTTCAGCTCAGCCTGGGGGGGGGCATGGCTTTTGATTACTACTACTTATAATAATAACAGAAATAGTAACAGTAATTGTAATACTACTACTAATAGTAACATAACAGTTATTGTACTACTACTACTACTACTAGTAACATAACAGTAATTGTAATACTACTACTACTACTACTAATAGTAGCATAACAGTAATTGTAATACTACTACTACTATTAATAGTAACATAACAGTAATTGTACTACTACTACTACTACTACTAATAGTAACATAACAGTTATTGTAATACTACTACTACTAATAATAATAACTGTAATAGCAATAGTAATACTACTACTACTAATAATAACAGTAATAGTAATTATACTACTACTACTACTACTACTACT
>NW_004797426.1:1348273-1350049 GCF_000002075.1 Aplysia californica | reverse complement strand
GCATACATTACTATTATATTGTAATCAAAATGGATATTTTTTTAATGCTTCCATCGACACTGTTTCGGCGAACTTCTGTTGACTAAATACCTCGATTAGAGATGTTACTAGAGAGTAACACAAAGAAAAGAGGGAGGACGATACAGGTTTGAAAGTAAAGCAGGAGGAGAGATAAAGACAATAATAAATATTTGAAAGGAAAGAAAGAGAGGAGATACGGGTGATAGATGTTTGATAGGGAAGTGGGAGCAAAACCACACCAGAGCACCCGCCAACTACTTACTTTTATTTTAACTTTTTCACCCTCTGTTGCCGTGAAGCGTCGAGGGGAGATGCAGTTCTCTATGGTAAGCCAGCTCCGCAGCTCTTTCAGTTGTGATGTTATTTTTTCTTAGGGTTTCCTTGACACCCTCGATCCACCTTTTGCGTGGCCTTCCTCTTCCTTTATACCCTGAGTGCTGGGTGTTGTAGGCTCTCGAGGCTGGTTGGCCAGGTGACATACGTAACAGGTGGCCAAACCATTTTGTTCTGTCTTTCTATGTAATGGAGGCAGGACTCAATGCCTTCTTACTTTTTCATTTCTCTGCCTGTCTCGTCTTGTGAGGTTAAGAGTTTTGCGGAGACATTTCATTTCGCATTACCCGCCAACCACCCACTTAATTTACAAAGCTTCCACGATCATGAGCAAGCTCTCAAACGAGGCTTAGATCCAGGAATCGCGACATCAAGACTAAATAGGTCAAGGTTTGCTGTAGAAGTAGAAGGACATTCTTGTTGGAATAACTCCGTTTTCATCCGACTGTTAGATGTGATGGGTGGTTAGAGGGGGCCGCTGGTAGGTCCTACTTTTTTACTTCCCCTCTGTTGTTTCTGTCTATCTGTCTTTTATTTTGTAGGGTTTTACGGCGCTTGCAACTGCATAAGGTCATATGAGTGCCAAGGGTTTTACAATTCTATTGTGCATAAGAACATGTTAATATCCTTTGTCGCTCTCTTAACTCAAAACTCAAACCAAACGAAACAATTTCCACTCAGAATAATGTATGTAGCACACCCAAACATAATTAATTGAAGATCCCAGTTTCTGACTGTAGAATAATAACATTTTGAAACCACAATTGGTAAAAAAACAACAACCAACGAACATTCAAAACCTCCGTGTCAAGTTCAAAGAAGATGAAAAATGTAATATCTAAACCCCCGTCACTTCTATCAAAGTTCTGTTGCTTACTTTCCATTCCTTTGTCTTTTCTTGTGTCTCCTTAGATGTGGATGGGAGATGTCAGGGGCTGAGTGGGTGGCTTCCCCTGTTGCTATGTTATCTTTTGGAGCACCCCTATAACTGGCGCTCATAAAGTGACCTTTAACTTTAACGCTATTCGGCCAAGTTTTACGTGGTCTTCCCCTGCCCTTGTATCCTGACTCTTTTGAGTTGTATGCACGTGCCTCGTTATTTAAAGCATTACAATAATGTATACAATAATGGTGTCTGTCTCTTACTTCTTAATTGACCCGACCTTTCTTCAACCACAAGGGTTTTAGACACACCGTCACTGTATTGTGAAAGGGTTATATACACACCGTCACTGCACTGTGAAAGGGTTATATACACACCGTCACTGCATTGTGAAAGGGTTTTAGACACACCGTCACTGTATTGTGAAAGGGTTATATACACACCGTCACTGCACTGTGAAAGGGTTATATACACACCGTCACTGCATTGTGAAAGGGTTTTAGACACACCGTCACTGTATTGTGAAAGGGTTATATACA
>NW_004797426.1:1345106-1348173 GCF_000002075.1 Aplysia californica | reverse complement strand
CCACTACCACCATCACTACCACTACTACTACTACCACCACCACTACCACTACTACTCCTACTACTACTACCACTACCACCATCACTACCACTACTACTACTACTACTACCACCACCACTACCACTACTACTACTACTACTACCACCATCACTACCACTACTACTAGTAATAGCCAAGACGGAATAAGACAAGACGGGACAACTCTTCTTCACGTCATGTGACAAGCGTAGGCCCCTCCCACTTTTGCTGCTGCGTGTATAACTCGCTGGACTGGCGATAGTTTACATTGGTTACAACGCAAGGCTACTGATCATCTCGGGCGGTATGTCTAGCCTAGGCCTACTAAAATTAATATATTTTAGCCCAGAGAGAGAGAGAGAGTATTTAATGAATAAACGTAGCCTATCTAGATTTGGATCTAGATATAGAATCTAGGATCTAGAATCTAGATCTAGAGAGTCTAGATTTTGTTATGCACCCAGGCAAGAGTGTGCAGTTCGGAAAGTAGATCTAGATCTAGGCCCCTAAGTGGTTGGCGAATGACTCTTGTCTGTGAATTGGCAGAGACACTCTAGATCTATATCATGCAACTTGACTCATACTATCATATCAACTGTAGATAGATCTACTTAAGGGAAGACCCGGGTCGGCGATCCAAGGCAATATCCATACAATTTTTCAAACTATCCAACTTTTGTTTCTTCCGGAAAAACATCCTTTGACATCTGTTCTATCCAGTCAAAATGAAGAAACTGTTGAAAGAACACCCTAAATGACCTAAAAGTGCGTTTGAAAAGTGCAAATTGCTCTAAAAATCCTTTTAAAAATCCTTGTTTTTTCTGTTTTTCTCAAAATCTACTTTTTGACATACCTCCTGGGTGCAAGGATTTTTCAAAAACTGCAGAGGCTAGAAGCTTCAAATTTGGTGTACAGCTGCTTTAAGATCGATTCTGGGGATCTATGAAAGGGAATTGGGAAATATTGGTAACGAGGAAATATTCAATTTTTTTGAAATATGTACCCCAAAATTTCGTCAACTGACTCTAGGAGGTCCAATGACTTTGGGCTCACTTTTTTAGTTTTAAAGATAGGTCAAAATCCTTAAATGGATCCCCAGTTCATATAGGTTAGTACTTGTGTGCCAAATTTCAGGCTGATAATTCAATATTTACTATGAAATTCTTCTGCACTAAGAAACTGATTTGAAAATCCAAGATGGCCGCCACAGAGACCCATTTTTCAGAAAAATTCAACAAATTCACCCCTAGTACATCCTATTTACCTATGAACTTCCTGCACAATTACATGAAATCAAATAAAAGTCATTCGTTTAGAAAATTTTTCTGGGAGTGTACGTCTCCCCTTAAGCTTCGATTCTGTGCTTGTTTCAAAGGCTTCTTTTTCGGTGCACCTGTACAATTGTGGTCCCTTTAATGTCTACATGACGGCCATTATAGTCATGTGGGAGTGAATCTAGATCTAGATCTATATCTCTAGATTCTATCTAGATCTAGATAACCAAGATAATCTATTTCTAGATCTAGATAGCTAGATAGATCTTGATTAGATCTATAATTATTTTAATTCAGTTTAGATCTAGATCTAGATCTAGATCTAGATTCTAGATATCTATAATCTAGATCAAGGCCTAAATCTAAATAAGAAACAGGTACAAATGACTACAGGGTCACTTAGCTTAGGCCTTGAGTGATTTAGAGCACACGGGACCGCTATTGTACAGGAGCGTCATTGTTTCCTAGCTTCAGTTCCTGATCATTGATTCTGACATTGGGGAACAGCTCGCTGTCTAGTTGATCTAGATCTAGTCAACAGTTAGGCTGCTGGACTCTAGCAGTGGCCGTATCTTTAGTTTAAAAAATATCCAATCTATTGTATATTCTGTTAGACAACAGTTCATTGCAGAGCACCACTGGCTGTTCTGTGGTTTTTAAACTGTATGATCTAATCTACGTCTACGTTTCGTAAACTCCTAGATCTACATCATCATGTTCAACCCACGACCGCTTTCCGTTCATAAAAACTTAAATTTCTCAACTCACTATATTCAAAATGTGAACAAAAACCAGTCAAAATAAATACCAAACATTTTATATGAAAAAAACCCAAGGCAAAACTGCCGTTATGAAGTTCAAAGTAGATTCAGGCATCTGTTTCAGCGAGTTGAACAGTGCGCTCTTTCTTCCTGTCCCTTGTTTATGCTTTAAACGTGCAGCTAGCAGCTGGTTACCAAGGGGAGCCTGATGGAACGAAAATGAGGCTGTTGTCTTGTCTTGTCTTAGTCCGTCTTGGGTAATAGTAATTGTAATAATAATAGTAATAGTAATATAAATAATAATACTACTACTAATAATAGTAGAATGAATAGTAATAGTTTTAGTAAGAGTTTTACGGCACTTGCAACACAATAAGGTCATATAAGTGCCCAAGATTAGAGAGTAACAAACACAAAAAAGAAGGAGGGAAGATAAGGACGATAAATGTTTGATAGGAAAGAAGGAGCAAACCACACCAGAGCACCCGCCAACCACCCACTCACCTTCTCCTCTTTGACGGCCATCAGTTCCAGCACCAACACAGCGTTCTCTAGATCCAGTCTCTGCGCCTCTACTCTCTCCCTCCCTCCTCTCTCCCTCCCCTCCTCTCTCTCTCCCTCCCCTCCTCTCTCTCTCCCTCCCCTCAGTGAGTGGTGCAGTAGATAGAGTACCCACCTTCTCCTCTTTGACGGCCATCAGTTCCTGCACCAACACAGCGTTCTCTAGATCCAGTCTCTGCGCCTCTACTCTCTCCCTCCCCTCCTCTCTCTCTCCCCTCAGTGAGTGGTGCAGTAGATAGAGTACCCACCTTCTCCTCTTTGACGGCCATCAGTTCCTGCACCAACACAGCATTCTCTAGATCCAGTCTCTGCGCCTCTACTCTCTCCCTCCCTCCTCTCTCTCCCTCCCCTCCTCTCTCTCTCCCTCCCCTCCTCTCTCTCTCCCTCCCCTCAGTGAGTGGTGCAATAGATAGAGTACCCACCTTCTCCTCTTTGACGGCCATCAGTTCCTGC
>NW_004797426.1:1340706-1345006 GCF_000002075.1 Aplysia californica | reverse complement strand
GGGGGTGACGTCGTTGGTGAGTGCCCGGGGCTGAGTCGTGAGTCGGGAGTGAGGGCGCACGGTCGGTCTGTCGGTCGGTCGGTTTGTTTGGTCGGGCAGGGTAAGGAAATGAGACGCTCACATTTCTATTTTCGCCTGCCGCGGTTGGAAGTGACGTTTATAGCACGTTCGCCGGCGTCCTGATCTGGTAAGTGGAAGATTCTGTCTTTGACTTGTGTTTGATTTTTTGGAGGGTTATTTTTAAACAACTACAAAGCAAAATCAGCGTGAGACCTATGTACACAGACAGACACACACAGACACACGCACGCGTGCACACCCATACACATACACGCACACACACCACACACACACACACACATACACACACACGCGCGTGTGCACACACTCATACTCACACACACATACAAATATACACACACTACACACATATACACACATAAACACACACACACACACACACACTCTCTCTCTCTCTCTCTCTCTCTCTCTCTCTCTCTCTCTCTCTCTTTCTCTCTCTCTCTCTCGCGTGCGGTTTAACTCACATCAGAAAACGCGTGGGTGGCTGGCAGGTGCTCTGCTGTGACTTACTCTTCCCTTCCTATCAAACATCTGTCCTCGTCCTTACCTGTCTCCCCCTTTTTCTTCTTTTCAGATGAATGGCGGCTCTGTGCGATACTCTCTTGTAAAACCTTTAATCTTCGGAACTAATAATATGACCTAATTGTGTTGCAAGTGCCGTAAAACGTTTATTAAAACAACAACAACAACAACAACAACAACAACAACAACAACAACAACAACAACAACAACAACAACAACAAACCGTTTTACTAAAACTGAAAAGTGAAACCTTCCAGACCGCGACCACCCTCCCATGTTTTTAAAGATTTCTGAAGCGAGTTCGGTTCCCAAGAGGGGAAAGTTATTCCGTGATTGAGTGTCAACATCCTTGTTGTGGGCTGCTGTATCTCACACGTATCTATTATGTATTTGGCAACTTGGAAACACATGTGTCACTTTTCCCATAAAACTACGACAGCAACAGAGTTGAAAGTTGACAAGTACCTGCGAAAAGATAGATAGGTCCCCATGACGGAGCCCAATTCATTGTTTATTCATTTCCTGAATTTAAAAAAATGTATTTGACAAGAAGTTCTCGTCCTTCTTTGGTCTTTGTGATTATTCTACTGAGAAACGAAACAAATCTGCGTAGAGTTGTCCTTCACAGCGGAAGTGCCGAAAGTGATATTTCGCGAGGCGCTTTTTGTTTTGAGGGTAGATCTATAAAATTAGACCTGTTTTTTTTGCGTCTCTCAAAATTTATTGCTCCATTCCAGCAGAGTGTAAATATAGTAGGCCAATGACTTTCAGTTGATGTTAATGCGCCGATCATTCCTTTCATGGAAAGCGGGCCCAGCTAGTTATATTCTATCTCAGTGTTAGTGGACCAAGGAGATTATCCTTGTAGTGGACCCTGACCAGCAAGACCAAGAGAACATACCACCTAAATGATTTCCACTGTGTCGCTGAGAGCGTAAAAACATTTGACCTTATACAGTTGCGAGTGCCGTAAAACACTTACAAAAAAGGGCGTAAACACGCAATCAGGTAAAAAACATTTCTGTTCAGTGAATATTTTTTCAACTGTGTTCAAATTCGGCTGGTGCTCTGGTGTGGTTTTGGTCCTTCTTTTCTATCAAACATCGATCGTCCTTCTCTCTCCTCCTTCTCTTTTGTGTATCTTACTCTCTTGAAACACGTCTATTCTTCGGCACTTATATTATGACCTTAATGTGATGCAAGTGCCGTAAACCTATTTCTTGGGTATACTCTTTCCCCGCTATCGTAACGTATTTCATCATTATGTGGCCCTATTTTAGGTAGCAGACAAAGTTTTCTTTACTGTCTGCATGCCATGTTACAGTTTCCGATAATATCATTATATAAATAGGCCTCTCGTTATTACTGCTGGTCACGGAGCGAGATGTTGGATGGCGTCACAGGAAGGCAGGCCCTACTTCTTTCCTATCCTCTATATCACCACGTTGATCCTCTATCTTCATTTTTTTTCTCCGCTACTGCAGTAGATAGATGTGGGTGGCCGGTCGTTATCGAACCAGCGTGTTTCTCTCGGACATAATTACACTTGCAGACATTGAGGGCTGTTCCCCCCCCCCTCCCCCCAGTTTTTGATTTTTGAATTTCTGCTTGGTCTTGTTGAGCAGGCTCTTCAGACTGTTTGTGTCTACACTAGGCTAGCGATATGTTTGTTTAATCTACACTCCCTGCAAGTTTGCTTAATCTTTAATATACACTTCCGGCACGTTTTGTTTTACCGGCTGGTTGGAATCTTCCTTGAACAATTAGATGTACTTCTACTGTGATCAGCAGCCTCGGTGGTTGACCTTTTGTGGCTTTGTTCTAACTTCAAGATTCTGGGTGCATACTCGTAGATCTACTTGTATTTGAGAAGACTTGTTGTTGCACTTTGAACGGGTCGGAATGCGTGAAGCGTAGTGTGTAAGTTGTCCAATTTGGGAAATCCTATTTCGCTGCAAAGCCCTGGAGACACACGGCTATCCCGAAAAATGCTGTTTGGAGAAAATCGAAGGTAAAGTTTCTGCCCCTTGCTCAGTTTCTTTAAAAGACAAGGAGAGTTTTTTCTATAACCAAACACATATACCCACCAATGAAACCAAACTTCTTCTATAGGTAGGGCAAAGCCCACTTTTGGTGTAGGTCAAGATTTCTGGAAACCCCCGAAATTTGTGTTAGCCCGCTTGTCCTTAAAAGCGACCATATAAGTGACCTTTGTTATTATCATTATAACTGTGGGTCCGATGTGTGTTCCTGATCATGTGTTGTTTGCTGAGGTTGTTGTTGTTGTGTTTTTTTTTAATGGTTTCGCGCCATACTGGCTCCGACCTGTGAAAGGAGAGGGGATTTCCTCGAGACTGCGTGTCCTGGTCACTCGTCTGATGACGCCCTGTTTTGGGTACTTTAGTTTTTTTTCTTTTTTCAAGAGGCATAACTTCATTATTTATTCACATGTTCAGTTCTGTTGTCTTTACATAAAACAAGATGCTGTCTGTTTTGGGGCACTTTGCAAAAAGAAGCATGACTTCATCATTCATTCACATAAATTTTAAATTCTGTTTTTTTAAAATAATCTGAAAGAAGAAGGCGGGCGACTACGGGCATAAACATGTACACTGAAGTATGCAAGTTTGTGTTTCTGATAACGGTAAGACGGTTCCAAATTCCCCGCTTCGTTTCCTTTGGTCTGTGGGTGGTTAGAGAGCGCCATTGGAAGGTCCTACTTCTTTTCCTTCCCTCTGTTGTTTCTGTCTGTCTGTCTCTCTTTTTGCGCCTCTTTACTTTCCCTCTGTTGTTTCTGTCGGTCTCTCTGACTTACTTTTTGCGCTTCATTACTTTCTGTCTGTTGTTTCTGTCTTTCCGTCTCCCTTTTTCACAGCCCTAAATGACCATCAGCAAAAGTCTTTGGTCTTCTGGTGATTGGGTCATGTGGCCTCTACTTCCTTAAAGAGTCACATTGGAGCTGTTGTCTCTTACAGAAATAAAAACAAAATGCCCGAAAGCCACACGCAGTATGCTCATGTGTGAGTAAGTTTAGTTTACGTAAGAGTTGTACGATACTTGCAGACACAAATAGGTCATGGTAAATTAAGTGCAATAATATCCTTCTTAGAAAGTTCTCTCTCTCTCTCTCTCTCTCTCTCTCTCTCTCTCTCTCTCTCTTCTTTCTCTCCCTCTCTCTAACTCTCTCTCTTTCTCGGCAGCAAAATTTCAATCCTTGCTCACGAGAATTCCTATGGTATCTATTCCTGATCCTAAAACTTAATACAAGTGATTTAAATACGTCCAGGTCTTCTAGTGAAAGGCTGGAGCGGGCGTTGACCTCAATCCACGAGTGCGGTTATTCAGTCCATTGTGTAGTGGACATTGTGTGTAATTCATACCTTGACGATGAGTGCCTGGGCCAGTTGTCTCTTGTGTTCTCTCCTCAAATAGTAACTGTCGACTCTGGCTTTGTTTTACAAGTACATGCAGTGTGGCCACTTACTCAACTAGAAATGTCTACGCGCGTGGGTCGATACAACAGGAAACTTGTGTGGCGACTCGGTGGAATCAGGCGCTCGTCGATTTTTGGGCATATACATACACACACTCTCTCACACACACGCACACACTCACACACATACTCTCTCACACACACGCACACACTCACACACACACTCAACACACAAGCATAAACACACACACACACACACACACA
>NW_004797426.1:1339091-1340298 GCF_000002075.1 Aplysia californica | reverse complement strand
CCCCCACACACACACATGTTAACGAACACATGCACTCACAGACGATAAACAAATCCCCGTTGATTTATGGCTATCCCTCTATGACTATCTGTCTCCGCTTCCTCTCTCACACAAAAACCTTACAGACACACCATACGTGTAGCATCGTGGTGAAATCAGACGCTCGTCAAAACAAGGACACCAAAGAAATCGATATTTTCCAACCTCCAAGCTGGTCAATTTTTTGTTGATTAGTTTTTTTGTTGTGTGTTGGGGGGGGGGGGCTGAACACCTTTTTTGCTTATCAAAAACTCACTTTTCGGCGTGGAATTTTTACTAAAAAAGGGGAGGGAGGAGAGGCCTAAACACCTCTTTTGCCTACCAACACCACCCCCCCCCTCCCATTCCACACCCGCACACACACACACATTTTTGTGGGGAGTTTTACTGAAAAAAAAAAGAAGAAAACGTTGGTCAAAGGCACGGAAAAAAACCTTCATTTGTACTTTTCAAGGACACTCAAGCTTTATATTTGTAGATCACCAAATTTTACCTCTGTCACCAGGTAACTCTTACCTCCTTCAGTCGCAAGTATCTCGACTTCTATTCAAGATAGATGGGCAGTTTTTGTTCACCAAGAGTAACAAAGAAACGGACAAGTTTTAAGATGATACCAATGGCAATAACTCCATATTCCCCAAAACTGCCGCGGGTGGTTGGAGGGCGCCACTGGTAGGTCCTACTTCTCCTCTTTCCTTCCGTTATTTCTGTCTGTGTGTCCTATCTTTGTATCTTTTCCCAGCACGAAAGGATCATTATTGTGTGTCGATGTGCTTCTCTTTGCTCTAACAAAGAAACAAACGGGGGTGGTTGGCGGGTGCTCTGTTGTGATTTGTTCCTTCTTTCCTACCAGACATCATTCTATCGTCCTGATCTCACTCTCTTGTAACACTTCTAATCTTCGGCACTTATATGACCTTATTGCATTGCATTTCCCGTAAAACACTTACTTAAACTAAACAAACAAACAAACAAACAAACAAACGAACAAACAAACAAACAAACACACAAACAAACAAACAAACGAAGAAATGAGCAAAGGAACAAACGCTCAAATTTCCGAGCGCGTGATTCCACCGCGTCGTGACACATGATGTCATTAGGAACATCTCTTCTCCTTGTGTTGTGCTGTTGTCACAGTTGGTGCACCCTGCACACATCTGCTTCT
>NW_004797426.1:1335830-1337766 GCF_000002075.1 Aplysia californica | reverse complement strand
AGATCAAAGCGAGGATGGGAAGATATGGGACAGAAATCCCTGAAAGTAACTGTTGGTTCTCTGCTTCAGTCTTCTCTCCCATTTTTTTTTTACCCCATCCTTATCGGATGCTCTCGTGTGGAAGGCTCCATCTTGATACAGTTATCAGCCATCTATTCCTTCTCTCCTTCTTTTCTGTGTGTGGTGTGTTTACTTAGCAGTAACGTCTCTAATACTCAGCATTTATACGACCTCATTGTGTTACAAGTGCGTAAAACTCTTACTAAAACTAGAAAAGTCGTTTTTCTTTCTTAAGCCCCCCCCCCCAAAAAAAAACACAATAGAGTGCGTAATTAGCTCATTCAATATTCTGGCCTACGCTGATGTGCGCCGTGTTGTCAAAGTCTTGTGGAGAGATCTGGAAAAGGAAAAGGAAATGTTCCTAGTTCTCCTTTCTCTTGAGAGAAAACATGCGTGGAACATAAGCCTTTTGTTCTAGACCCCCATCTAAAGAACAGAAGAAAAACAAAACTAACAGAACGAAAACGACGACGACAAAAACAGCAGCAGCAGCAGCAGCAGCAGCAGCAACAACAACAAGAGCAATAACAACAACAGCAACAACTACAATAACAACAACAATAACAATAGAAACAACAACAACAACAACGACAGCACCCACCAAAACAAAACAAAACAACCTCTGTTGATGTCACGATATTCCTGATTCAAATCCCAAATTTTTAATACTTGTACGGCTTTCTTGAACCTTGCTCTTGTGGAAGTTTTCATGTGTCTCTCCTATCTAACATCTGTCCTCTTTTTTTCCTTTGGATATGTCTTTCTAGTGATAGGTAGTCCTTCGTTGCCGAAGATGGCGATGGAATCCTACAGCTCATCTGTGGACGCGCAAGTGGCTGTGCAATCCGATCCTGGACGTACAATGTCTGTTGCAGCGGGGACACTGGAATGTCGTGGTTGTGGTGGTTGGCTTATGTCTCCTCTCTCGTCTGGTAGTCAGCTTCTCCTTGTAGTTTGTATCGCTGTTTCTGTTGGCAATACGGACGGCCCTGCGCCAGGCGTTCCTTTCTCTCTAGTGCTACAATAATATACATCAAATCTTTGGCTTTTATACGACCTATTAGAGTTCCAAATGCCGTAAGACTAGGGACTATACCTGGATACCTGGAGGTGTCATCTCTGACTCAGAGGTTGACGTGTAATGACCCTCCATCTTTCACGGTCGCGAGCTGCCGTTGCACATTCTGCCATATCCAGGCCAATCCATGTTCTTATGTTGTCCATCCATGTTATTCTTTGCCTTCCTCTGGCTCTCCTGCCCACATCTTTCCTTCAAGCACCTCTTTCACTATGGTCTCGTGTCTTTTTAAATGGCCATAGTATTGTATTTTTCTCCATTTTATTTTTATTTTGCTCAGCAGGGTCAGTCTTGTGTGTAGAATCTGACACACCTCAGGGTCTGTCTTGTGTGTAGAATCTGACACACCTCAGGGTCTGTCTTGTGTGTAGAATCTGACACACCTCATTGTTTGTCTTTTTTGTTTTCTAACTTATTCTGGCCATTCTACGGCAGCACCACATCTCACACGCAGCTATGTGGGTGGTTGGCGGGTGCTCTGGTGTGGTTTGCTCCTTCTTTCCTATAACAAATCTATCGTCGCTTTCCCCCCTCCATTTTTGTGTTTGTTACTCTCTTGCAACACCTCTAATCTTCGGCACGTATATGACCTAACTGTGTTGCAAGTGCCGTAAAACTCTTACTTAAACTAAACACAGCTATTTTGTTTTCTATGCCCTTTAAGTAAAACTAAAACTCCTTTCTATTGTGTTTCCACAGTCGATGAGCCTGACCCATATATCTGCCGGCGTTTGCTGTGGTCTTCACCTCTAGACAAGACAGCCCAGTGGGTGCAGGACACAGTTCAAAGGTCACGGC
>NW_004797426.1:1334485-1335599 GCF_000002075.1 Aplysia californica | reverse complement strand
ATACATCAAATCTTTGGCTTTTATACGACCTATTAGAGTTCCAAATGCCGTAAGACTAGGGACTATACCTGGATACCTGGAGGTGTCATCTCTGACTCAGAGGTTGACGTGTAATGACCCTCCATCTTTCACGGTCGCGAGCTGCCGTTGCACATTCTGCCATATCCAGGCCAATCCATGTTCTTATGTTGTCCATCCATGTTATTCTTTGCCTTCCTCTGGCTCTCCTGCCCACATCTTTCCTTCAAGCACCTCTTTCACTATGGTCTCGTGTCTTTTTAAATGGCCATAGTATTGTATTTTTCTCCATTTTATTTTTATTTTGCTCAGCAGGGTCAGTCTTGTGTGTAGAATCTGACACACCTCAGGGTCTGTCTTGTGTGTAGAATCTGACACACCTCATTGTTTGTCTTTTTTGTTTTCTAACTTATTCTGGCCATTCTACGGCAGCACCACATCTCACACGCAGCTATGTGGGTGGTTGGCGGGTGCTCTGGTGTGGTTTGCTCCTTCTTTCCTATAACAAATCTATCGTCGCTTTCCCCCCTCCATTTTTGTGTTTGTTACTCTCTTGCAACACCTCTAATCTTCGGCACGTATATGACCTAACTGTGTTGCAAGTGCCGTAAAACTCTTACTTAAACTAAACACAGCTATTTTGTTTTCTATGCCCTTTAAGTAAAACTAAAACTCCTTTCTATTGTGTTTCCACAGTCGATGAGCCTGACCCATATATCTGCCGGCGTTTGCTGTGGTCTTCACCTCTAGACAAGACAGCCCAGTGGGTGCAGGACACAGTTCAAAGGTCACGGCGAGGAAACATGACAAACTATTATCTTTCTGCCACGGATCCCAGAAGTTTCGGAACTTTGACATCTAGGGATATTGAGATATGCGAGAGACATATCAACAGAAGTTGTAGCACAGTTCATAACGCTGTTTAGTAGTCCAGTGCTCACGTATTGTTATTACCAATGAGGAATTCTGCGGGCGTCATTGAAACCCCTGAGTAAGCTATAAGGATATCAATAAAACAGTTAGCGAGTGGCGGCGGTGAAAGAGGAAAAAGTGCAGCTTAATAAATTATTATAATCCCCCCCCCCCACAACCTTAC
>NW_004797426.1:1332266-1333178 GCF_000002075.1 Aplysia californica | reverse complement strand
GAGAGAGAGAGAGAGAGAGAGAGAGAGAGAGAGAGAGAGACAGAGAGAGACAGAGAGTGATAAAGAGAGAGGGAGAGAGAGATTTTCCGATCGGTGCAAACTTAAGAAATATTTCAAAAATATATAATAAGTTAAACGTTCTTTTTTGACCTTGATGCCTGGCTTTGTATAATTCGTGTGAGCTCTTCAGTTTCATATGTTAATTTTAACTATAATTTTAATTCTAATTTTAATATTTTTACACTTTTGAAAATATAATATGTGAATGTTCCTTGACGTGAGAAAAAAGAATAAAGATGGAAGTGAATTTGAAAAAAGATTATTTCTAACTTGTAAAATATTAACGCAATCTTCTGATTGTATCTTAAGATTGCACCGATCGGTAATTATCGCGGAACATATGGACTCCTCGAGGGAATGGAACTGGTGTCTTTTGCGTTCAAATGTTGAAAAGTCTGTGTGTGGTTGGCGGGTGCTCTGGTGCGGTTTGCTTCTTACCTATCAAACATCTACTGTCGCCATCTCACCTTCTTTTTTGTATTCATCACGCTCTTGTAACACCTCCAATCTTCGGCACTTATATGACCTTATTGCGTTGCAAGTGCCTTAAAACACGTACTAAAACTAAAACTGAAACGCCTTACCGTCCCACCAAAGACACCAGTTTCCCAAGGATAGCAAAGGGCGTTCTATGACAGGGGAGACTCTGAACTTGCAATAGAAAAAAGAAACGACTTCGACAAAAATTGCAAAATGAGCCTAATTGGCTGCAGCGTTGTACATTGTCGCCCGGGGCGCTGAAATTGTCAGCTGGAATAGCAAGATCTGCCACGCTGCCAGGGGAGTAATTATGAAGTTGTGTAAGGGTTTGTGTGTGTGTGTGTGTGTGTGTGTGTGTGTGTGTGTGTGTGT
>NW_004797426.1:1330150-1331980 GCF_000002075.1 Aplysia californica | reverse complement strand
TGGTTTCCTTTTTTCCTCGTTTCCTTTTGAGTGCCATGAGGAGATGTGGAGAACTAGATGGAATGAATGCTTGAAACGTTAAAACGTTTGGAATATTTTATTGATTTACTTTAAACCGAAAAACAAAATTTGTAATAACTTGTACAAACTAGTTCAGAACTTGTCAATCTTTCTGCAGCCACCGCCCACTTTTGCCACCTCACTAATTAAGAGTCTAACAGTTTCCCACCGCCCACCGCCCACCTACAGCATGTTATTTCCGAGCCCGCCACTAAATGATACCTGTCACTTCCCGGGGGATTCGCACCTCCCACCCAAACTATCAGAATGACCCACAAGTGGGCACTACCACCCATGTTGATGTCGTAAAACTTTCGGGGGCGGTGCTACTGACTGAAGTGTCTTTAGGCCATTCCCAAAGGGGGGATATTAACATGTTCTTATGCACAGAAGATTTGTAAATGGGCTGATTTATCAATGTCATGCTCATACTGTGCCGGAACAACATAGGGGAAATGCTGCTTTTTCTTTCCTCACCCTTACTATCGTCATTTTTCCTCTACTTCTTTTGTATGTTTGTCGCTCTCTTGTGAACTGCTATTTCCTGGGTGCCTTGATAGTCGAAGCAGACTTTGTGCTGTTGAGGCTAGAGAGGTGAACAGAGTAAGCCTGATTCCCCGTTTGGACTTCCCTGTTGACATCCTTCCTTAAGTGCTCATATGACTTTATTATGCATTTGCGAGCGCAGTAAAACCTTACTTTTTTTTAAAAAGAAAGAAAATAAGAAAATTTGCCCGCAGGGGATTTACTGTGCGGCCAAAGTTTTGCAAATGTGATAAACATCGAGGTGAATCAGGAGCGTTACTCAAACTTTGGCGGTCATTTTCTTTCTATTTTTACCCCAGGCCCCAGAGGAACCCACTTCTGCAATCGCAAATATCTCGACATCTATCGTCCTGATATCTCGGCATCTATCGTCCTGATCTTTCCTCCTTTTTTGTGTTTGTTACTCGCTCGCAACACCTGTAATCTTCAGCACTTATATGACCTCATTGCGTTGCAAGTGCCGTAAAACTCTCACTAAAACTAAAACTAGTACCGTTTATTACTCATGGGGTTTACGAGCAGTCGATGTCCTTAGACTTTCATCAACTTTTTTCTTTGTGAGGGCTTCAGGTTTCACATCGTTTGATAATGGACCTTAGCGCGAAGTCTTGGGTGCTCTTGGGTGACTGTGGTTTGTGGGTGTTTTGAGGGTGTTCTGGTGTGCTTTGCTCCTTCTTCCTATCAAACATCTATCGTCCTTATCTCTCTTCCTTCATTTTTTTTGTCTGTTACTCGCTTGTAACACCTCTACTCATCAGCACTAATATAATAATTATGTTTGTGTTGCTAGTGTTGTTTAACTCGTTCTAAAAATAATACTTTAAAAAAAGCTTCAAAGTGCACACCATTGAACAATGAACCTCAGTCAAATCTGAGTAAAACATATTCTGAGGCGGCTGCTGAGTGTATATAACTGCGAGAGCCCCCTCCCTCCCCCTCCCCCTCTCCATCCCCCTCCCCATCCCTCTCCCTCCCCCCTCCCTCCTGCATGATCTAAACTATGTTGACGGGGTGGGAAATATAATATACATGCATCATTGAGGAAAAACGTTTGATCCCGAGTGATTTCACGTCGCTTTGTAGGACTGGCGTTATGCTAATTGGTAACGCTGACTTCGTAACGACCCTTTCTCTCTGCATACATTCACACCAACACGCACACATACTTACACACACATACATACACACACATATGTACATATGTATGTATTTACATTATATATA
>NW_004797426.1:1327345-1329082 GCF_000002075.1 Aplysia californica | reverse complement strand
CAGTATCACCTGTGCCTTGACACTTATAGAATTTATACGACATATTGTTATTGTGTTTTCTGTAAAACTCCTTCTATAGGTGGTTGGCGGGTGCTCTGGTGTGGTTTGCTCCTTCTTTCCTACCAACCATCTACCGTCCTGATCTCCCCTCCTTCTTTTTTGTGTTTTTTACTCTTTTGAAACACCTCTAATTTTAGGAACTTATATGACCGTATTGTGTTGCAAGAGTCGTAAAACTCTTACTAAAAGAAAAACTAAAACTTATATGACCTTATTGTGTTACGAATGCCGTAAAACTTATACTAAAACTAAAGCTGAAGTACACACCTTAAGAATAGTTGGAGATTTTTTTCGGAAAAAAAGTGATGGGTTACCATTGAAATTTTGTTATTGTGTAACTACCGCCCCCTATTCCCCGTCCCTTTTCTCTCTCTCTCCCCCCCCCCCAACACTTTTCTCTTTTCTCTCCCCGCCCCCATATTTAAAAAACTTTGTATTCCGAACATTGACGCGAGTGACAGATGTTGAACGCGTGCTGTCGATACACCGATAATATAAAACCACAAGTGGATTGCAAGTTAAACTGTGTATAAGACTGGGGCAGGGAATCGGCGTTTATGGTGTAAGCTTTATATCTATGGGTGTAAGTAATGGTTAGGTTCTTTCGCGTTACACGTCAAAGACTTGAGTTCAATTCTCAAATACTGGCGCCTTTAGAGTGGAGGTTTTAGTTTTCGTAAATTTTACGGCACTTGCAACACAATGATCGAAGATAAATCTTGTCGATGGGGCATAAAAACACCTGCATAAAAAACGCAACATGTACATACTTTTATGATGTTTTGCTAGTCTAAGCAGGGTACAGTTTATTCAAGCCCCCCCCCTCCCCCAGGGCAATGCTTCTGACTGAAGTGTCTTTAGGCCATTTCCAAAGGGGGGATAGTAACATGTTCTTAGGCACAGTAGAATTGTAAATGGGATGATTTATCAATGTCATGCTCATACTTTGCCGGAACAACATAGGGGGAACTGCTGCTTTTTCTTTCCTCATCCTTACTATCGTCATTTTTCCTCTACTTCTTTTTGTATGTTTGTCCCTCTCTTGTGACCCGCTATTTACGGGGTGCCTTGATAGTCGAAGCAGTCTTAGTGCTGTTGAGGCTAGAGAGGTGAGCAGAGTAAGGCTGATTCCCCGTTTGGACATCTTTGTTGACATCCACCCCTTGGCGCTCATATGACCGTATGCAGTTGCAAGCGCCGTAAAACTTTTGGCTACTAAAACAAAAACAAATCTCTCCTCTCTACATTAACCGACACACCAAACTTGTCTCCGCCTCGTCGAGCACGGGTGGTTGGAGGGTGACATTAGTATATCCTATACAATGTACTTCTTTTCTTTCCCTCTGTTATTTCTGTCTATCTACTACATGACATGTGTTTGTCACTCTCTTGTAACTCCTCTAATCTTCGGCACTTATATGACCTTATTGTGTTGCAAGTGCCGTGAAACACTTACTGAAACTAAACTGCTACATGACCGTTATTGTGTCGATGTGTGCTTCTCTTCACTCGAACTCAAACCTCAAACCCGCCCCACCCATTTCCCCAGGGGACTTACATATGGATGCACGACCGATCTGCTGTAGGGGTAACCTTCTCACCTACGAGTACTTTACGTGTACTTCTCCCGGCCTCTGTTACCTTACCGTGTGCTCTTCCCCTCCACACAACGTAGGG
>NW_004797426.1:1325154-1327245 GCF_000002075.1 Aplysia californica | reverse complement strand
GTGGGGGGGGAGGGGGAACTGCTGCTTTTTCTTTCCTCATACTTACTATCGTCACTTTTCCTCTACTTCTTTTGTATGTTTGTCACTCTCTTGTGAACTCCTATTTCCGGGGTGTTCATGGATTCAAATGCTTTGTACTGCCTGTCAAAAGGTGAAATGATCCTTCTCTAACATTTCTCAAACCCCGTCTATATCTATCTTTTTTCTGGGCTTGTCACTTCCTCTGTGTCCAAGTCTCTGATTGTATGCTTTCGCTGCTATACTGTCTACTGGTAGTCTTTACAGATGCCCAAACCATTTCATTCGTTGTTTATTTACGTTCTCCCAAGGGGGAGGGAGAGACAACTTGTTCTCTGACAGTCTCGTGTTTCTCACCCTGTCTCTTCTTGTGGTGGGCAAAGATAGCGTCTATCGTCCTTATCTCCCTTCCTTCTGTTGTTTTGTGTTTGTTACTCTCTTGTAACACCTCAAATCTTCAGCACTTTTATAACGGTGTTGTGTTGTAGGTGCCGTGAAACTCTTACTAAATCTAAAATTAAAACTAGGCCAAACAGTGGGTGGATGGCGGGTGTTCTGGTGTGGTTTGCTTCTTCTTTCCTATCAAACATCTATCGTCCTTATCTCTCCTCCTTCTTTTTTATTTTTGTTACTCTCTTGTAATACCTCTAATCTTCTGGCGCTCATATGACCTTATACATTTGCGAGCGCCGTTAAACCTCTACTAAAACTAAACTAAAGAGAACGTCTATCGTCCTTATCTCCCTTCCTACTGTTGTTTTGTGTTTGTTACTGTCTTGTAACACCTCTAATCTTCAGCACTTATATAACCATATTGTGTTGCAACTGCGGTATAACTCTTACTAAAACTAAAACTAAACCAAACTTTCACTATGGAGCACCTAGTGACAATTGTTGCCTAATTTGGCGTGCCTACTGAATGCCTCCTCATCACCCCCACTCCGTTTTTTTTAACAGGTGACGTCACACAGTTCGTCCATCCCCATTGTCACCTGTCAAAGACTCCTCTTCTGATCCATCTTCTCCCTTCTTGCCTCGCGCAAACGACGCTCCCCCTCCCTCCTGCTAAAGTCATCTATCTGCTCTTTTGCTAATCGTTATAACTTCTTACAGTAAAGACAATTTGGAGCGTAAACAAAGTATTGCATGGATGGTCTGCTGATCTAACCTCTCCCTGTCTCGCCTTTTTTGCGATCAGTTCTTTTGTTTCACGGGCTCGTTTTCCATCATTTTGTTTCGTCCTTTCTTTCTCTGGGAGATACGTTCGGAAGAGTGCGTTGGAGTAGCTCTATACCTTACCTGTGACACACGAATGTGTTAGCTTGTGAACTTTTGTATTTTCCAGATCTATACCTTTTGAAAGTGTTTCAAGTGTTTTCAAGTGTTTTCAAGTGTTTTCAAGTGTTTCCAAGTGTCTTCAAGGCTAGAAGTCGTGTTTTCTGTTGAATACATAGTTTTAGTATGTATTGACACTTAATGGAGAATTCTCCTTTGTTTCTTTGATAACATGTAACTAAGTTTTGTTTTTCCGTTACAAAATCTCTTGTGCCTTAAATCAAACAGATTCTAGCATTGTGCTGGAGCAAGGGTCCCAAACTCAACTCAATAGAGGACCGAAGTCAAATTACACCTGGAAAACTGAATCAACACGCATTGAGCAGTGCAAAAAAACCCCAAAAACAAACAAACTTAAAAAAACCCCAACAACAAACAACAATGAGGTCCTAACATGGATTAAAACAAACAAAAGTTTAAGCGATTATTACAAATCAAAGAATGCCGACATTCACTCTAATGAAAATTATTGTATTTGTCAGAGCTGGATATTTCTCATCGTTGCTTGGCAACAGGTCCCTCAATGTTTGTAGTAAGACTCTGTGTGTTATGGGATTCTCGGGATGGACGACTTAAAGTTTTCTCGGCTGCCGGATACAAAATTATGGTCGCTTTTAAGCACACAGCGGCCGTCCCGAAAAATGCTGTTTTGAGAAAATCAAAAAAAAAACGCAGAATAGACATGGATGATATATGATTGCAAGGAAAGAAAGAGCAAACCACACCACAGCACCCCCC
>NW_004797426.1:1323519-1324697 GCF_000002075.1 Aplysia californica | reverse complement strand
GGGGGGTGGAGGAGAGGAGGAGATGGAAGACCAGCGATAACAACAGGGATGTGATTTCCAACTTGTGAAGGACTTTCTCGTGGTATTTCTCTTCCCTGTCGCGCGTTGTTTGCTCTCTCAGCCAGTGCCAGGTCACAGAAGTCTCGGGGTCAAACACAGGGCCCAGTCTGCAAACTAATAACAACTCTGTATAAATCAAAATCTGTACATCTCAAAAGATACGCCACCTCTCCTTCTTTCCTCCCTACTTTCCTCCCTACTTTCATCAAACTTTCCTCCACTAATTTTTTATACCCCCCTCCCGCCCTTGGCCCCAGATAATAGTATTAATGCTGATGGTTATGATGATGATTTATAATGATGATGATGATGATGATGATGATGATGATGATGATGATGATGATGATGATGATGATGATGATGATGATGATGATGACAACCTATTTCTAGAATGAGGGGGCTCAAATTGACGTAACTGTCAAATCTTCCGTACAAAAGTTCCAGAAACGTTTGCCCGTACTTTGTAATGACCAACAATCACACAAACAATAAACACATCTGTTAAATAAAGAGACTCAGCCGTCATGTGGACACAAAGTTTTTCCTGGATGCACCAAAGGGCAGCCCCTTCCTCTGTGGGCGAGACTGTGGCCCTCTCCGATAGTCAGTGGTGCGAGGTGGACCTGAAGGAAACCCCTCCCCCCAACCTCATCCACCTCGACAGCTCCATAAAGCTTAGTTTCGAAGAACTCGACGACATGGCTGAAGAAACTGCACAGAAAGGAGGAGGTGAAAAAACTGGTGGGGAAAAGAGCGGCCGGAAGAAACGGCCGTTCAAGTTTCTCAAACGGCTCTCCGCTGTCATCTTCGGCGCCTACAGCCAGCGTTCTGGCTACCACGACCCGTACAGCGTGAGGAAGCCACTGTTGAGGCGACTGTCCATGTTCACAGGGGTCATAGCACCGGTCACTCTCGGCCAGGTGGCCAGTTTGCTCATCAGAACAGGTAAGAGAACTGGTCCCCCCCCCCACCCTCCCACCTCCTCAATCAGATCAGAAGACGTTGTGGGTGGTTGGCGTAGTGAGCTCTGGTGTGTGGTCTGCTCCTTCATTACTATCAAACATAATTATGTCGTCCTTATATATTATAATCTCTCTCTCTCTCTCTCTCTCTCTCTC
>NW_004797426.1:1320761-1322207 GCF_000002075.1 Aplysia californica | reverse complement strand
TTTTCCTCAACCCCCACCCCAACCCAACGATCCCACCTCTTCCATCCACCCCCCTCTCGTGGCCTAGAGGTTAAGGTGTTCGCCTCTCATTCAAAGGTCCCGGGTTCGAATCCGGGTAGTGACGGAAAACATTTTCTTCTCTAAAATTGTCTCTTTTCACTTTCTTTTCTGCTTGCTAGCAATGTTCTGTCGTGTACTTTCATCTCCACTTTCTGCCCCCACCCCCTCACCCCCTTTGCCCCCTCCTCTGGGCTCCTGACTCTTTCTGGAGCCTTTCTACTACTACTCTTGGCTTCTTCTTACTGCTGTCTTTCTGCCACACCCCTGATTTTCTTGTAAGAAAGGTCTACACCTAGCCTTCTCGGACAAGGGCGAAAAATCTCGAAGGTCCGGTGTGCAAGTTGCACACGTTAAAGATCCCTTGGTGGTCTAAAATCGATAGAGTAGAGTAGGCTTCTTCCGCCACCCGGGCGAAATTCAAGATTTCCTACCAACTGAAAATGTTTAATGTGTCCTGCGCGCTCGTATGACCTTATACAGTTGTGAGCGCCGTAAAACACTAACCTCTACCACCCCCCTGTGACACACACGGCTGGGCGCAAGTCAAGAACAACAAGCGGGTGGTTGGTGGGTGCTCTGGTGTGGTTTGCTTCTACTTTCTTATCAAACATCTATGGTCCTAATCTCTCCTCCTTCTGTTTTATGTTTGTGACTCTCTTGTAAAACTTCTAATCTTCGGCACGTATATGACCTTACTGTGTTGCAAGTGCCGTAAAACACTTAGTAAAACTAAAACTAAACTAAGTGAAGAACAAGTCGATCGTGACCAGGGGCGCCCTGTGTTGGGTGACCTATTTTCTCCAACTTCAATACAAATGTACAATACTTCACACAACAACAACGCTGTCAACTGGAATATATTAAAACATAATATACATGAGGTGGGTGACCCATTTTCTCCAACTTCAAAAATACCTCACATAACTACTGGTCGCTTTCAAGCGCAAGGGGGCTATCTCGAATAATGCTGTTTTGAGAAAATCGTATTAAAATTTTTTACCTCTACAGTTTTCTCGAGATCTATAACCAAACAAATTTACACACCAATGAAACCAAGCTTCTCTATAGGTAGGACAATGTCCGCTTTTGGTGTAGGTCAAGATTTCTGGAAACCCCCGAAATCTGGGTTAGCCCGCTTGTCCTTAAAAGCGACCAACTAGAGTCTACTCTGTCAACTTGAATATTATAATATTATACATGTATTATTATTATCGCTGATGTGAGGCCTGTGGGCTGAAACGTTACGTGTCAAGGGAAAGAGTCGACCAAACCCAGCCTTTGCTAGAGGGAACTCACATAAAATACAAATAAACGATGAGGGTGGGGCAGGATTCTCTTTTTTTTGGGTCAACCTTTTATTGTGTCTATGTGCTTCTCTTAACTAAC
>NW_004797426.1:1319279-1320333 GCF_000002075.1 Aplysia californica | reverse complement strand
TTAGAGAAAGTTAACAAGGCCCTTACATCTTACTAAATAACCTCCTTGTCGAGACTGCGTGGGGCTGCACACAAAGATAAGGGCTTTAATAAACTTCCTTCATGAGATAAGCGGGGTCATAATTTATTATCATGCTCAGTACGCGCTCTAACTACTACTTCCGCTCGTCTCCGATGTGATCCTTTGATCAGGAAGTAAAATAGTCCTTCTTTTTTTTAATTTGAGACAAAATTTTCGAAAACTCAACCTAAAAAAAAATGGAAATGTACCACCTGAATAATAACACTTTTACAAGAACAAGATAAGGGTGGTTGGTCTGTGGGTGCTCCGGGGTGGTTTGCTCCTTGTTTCCTATCAAATCAAATATATCATGTTGTCCTTATCTCTCTTCGATTCTTGTCTTTGCAAGGTTATCTCTATCTGGCGCTCATGTGACCTTATTATGCAGTTGCGAGCGCCGTAAAACCTCCCAAAAAAAACTAACTAATCTCTATCTAGTATGATACCTCTACTAAAACTAACTAATCTCTATCTAGTATGATACCTCTACTCTAATCTTCGGCTCTTTCATGCCTTATTTGGGTTGCAAGTGCTATTAAACTCTTACTATACCTGAGAGTATGATGTAAGAGTTATAATGACGTACGTGGGCGTAGCTGTGTGCCCACACACGTATATATATATATATATATTGAGAGGGAAAGTGGAGAAGGAAAGGATAAGAGATAACATTATCTAAGATGTAGACACAGACATATTCAGGTCAGCGAGCAGTTTTGATTTTGTTTTTGGATAAAAATAAAACGGAACAAAAACACTCCATATTAATTTGACTTATTTATTTATACACTTATCTTGGACTAACTTCAATGCTGGACAGAAGCAAAGACAAAGGCTACACACTGTATTCAGTGGTTAGAGCAAAGAATGCAAGCAGCCTAGCCACCCACTTAGGCCGACCTTATAAACATTTCAGGCCGTCTAGATTTGGCTGTCCCAATCACGCATTTTACATTTTTTGAAAAATTATTATTATTTTTAAAAAATTTTTTGG
>NW_004797426.1:1308385-1317717 GCF_000002075.1 Aplysia californica | reverse complement strand
GAGAGAGAGAGAGAGAGAGAGAGTCAGCAGAGCGTTACCGACCAAGCGCCCTGGTACACACATACACACATAGATCTCTACACGACACGATAATTCCTCTTCCACCCACCGGCTCTCAGCAGAACAAACACACGCTGCTTTAGCCGTCGCGTGATTTTATATCTTATGATACCTCGTCTCGTGATCTGGGCTACAACATAGCACGAGCAGTTACTTATACAACGTTGGGAAGGCTATATTTATGTGTGTTGTGACTGTGCGGCTGAGATGTGATTGATATTCCATGTATGATGTGTG
The DNA here is from genome assembly GCF_000002075.1 of Aplysia californica. Lineage (NCBI taxonomy): Eukaryota > Metazoa > Mollusca > Gastropoda > Aplysiida > Aplysiidae > Aplysia > Aplysia californica. Next base: position 1,317,420 of record NW_004797426.1, on the reverse strand, counting down.
TACAAGATCTCGATCTTGATCTCTAATCTATCTTTGGTACGTACTCGAATGTCAGAAGAATGATAATTAATGTAGAGTAAACATGTAGAAGAATAAATACGATCGAGTTAAGAGCACGGGTAGTCTTGTACTTGTTTTGTTTTGTTTTTCTAAAATTAAGTCGGCCTTCATCATGGAAACTGATTCATTGTTAGAAATTAATTTGCGAACCGATTGAACTCTGCGAAACAACAGGTCTACCACCCCCATGTTTAGGTGTACGCGTACGCATGCGCAGAGCAAGCAGGAAGTTAAAAGTGAAGAGGTAAACAATCTAAGGAAAGCACTTCCACTATCAGCTGACTGTCGTGTGTGAGGGTTTGACTAGGGGCGTCATCAGTTAGCTACTGTATCATTCAGTGTATGCCGAGCTCCTATCACAAGTCATAACCTTTTGAACCAAGAGGCCTTAAGTTCGATAAAGGAACACATTATATTCTATAGATGATCGTAATGCAAGTCTTGATCTCAGTGATTAGAATCCGATAATTATTAGATCTAGCTGGCGTCTGGCTGGTGATTGATTGATTATCATATTATTAGGCATAAATAGTTGTTCATCATAGATTTAAAAGATTGATAAAAAGCGATATTACTACTATGAATTTTCAAGGCACTAATCATTTGGCTGTTGAGGAGAGCATGGAAGAAATGGCTTCCGAACGAACTCGATTGTTGGGATCTGATTCAAATTCAAATGATGGAAGTGTGATTCGGAACAGACCAGGATACTCTCTTGGATCAAATTCTAGTAGTGACAATGAGAATGGAGAATCATCAGGACTAAATCAACACCTACACAGGTTGACACGAAGTTTAAGCACTGCTCCACCAAATCCATTTGAAAACGAGGGTTCTGCGAGTTCACGGAATGGTTCTTCTACGAGAACACTTGGCACATTTATGGGCGTGTTTTGCCCTGTTGCCATGTCCATGTTTTCAACTCTTCTTTATTTGAGAGCTGGTAAGTTTATAATAATTGAGATCTAGATCTAGTCATTATCCTTGAATGGGATAATTGTTGGAACTGTTTAGCATTTGACAAATGATTTGTAGGCCTGATAATTAGATCTTTTCTAATTAAATTTTATTTTCAAGAAAATTTCAAACTTGCTGCAAAATCAAATTGGCCGTCTTTATTCGGACTCGAGTCCGAATATGAAAAAATGTTATTCGGACTCGGGTCCGGAAAAAAGGAAGTGTCTTTGTTCTATAGATCTAACGTTCAGTGCTTCCTATTTTCCGCCATTTTTTAGGTTCCCCCACACCTTTTCTGCCGATCCGATGCCCGCCGCCTCATTGATCAACCCCCCCCCCCCCCACACCCCATGTTTTCCACTTTCTTTGTTGTAGAAAAAGGTAAAATTGAAGATTAGCAGACCACCTGGCACCTGCATATTATGAGCTGTGGTAAAAAAAAAAAGACCGATTCGTTCAAATACACAAGCCTGTGTCATCTCGATTGTTTACCTAGAAAAAGTTGTGTTGCTGTGTAGAGCTGAGCATACGGCAACTTTTGATTCCGTAGACTAGAGCACAATTCATTACGTAGATCTATGTAAAGACTAGCTTATAAATTATTGTAATAATGATCAGTTGCCGGGGGGAGAAAAGACTGACTTGTATGCGATGTTCAACACCTGGACCGATATTGCCCCCCCACCCCCCTCCCTGACACGCACACAGCCACACGTTTGCAGGCCGCCCATCCGACCCCGACACACACTAACGAGCCTTCTTTATTGCTTCTGATGACCTCTTGACAAATAAACATTTTTTATTAGAACTTTTCAGGCCGGCCTCAAAAACATCATAAGATAAAGACTCGGCTCCTGCACAAAATGCCATTTTGCCCGAAGTGATCCCAGTCTCTACCCAGCCTGAGGCGAGTCACGAGTGAGGCAGGACAGGAAGCCGGAGTCACGAGTCACAGGAAGTCGGAAGTGATGTCATGCTGGACAAGAATCAGAGTCCGAATAACATTTTTTCATATTCGGACTCGAGTCCGAATAGTCACTTTGAATCAAATTATGGGTTAAAAACACGGGGGTAGGGGGGGGGGGGGGTTGCACCTCTGTTACCCCCAGATTTTTTTTTTAACTTCAGGGGCCCCCTGATTGGTCCAAAGTGCGTAAATTACTACACAGTTAGGGTTAGTGTGATATAGCTCGATGAAAAACCATAACATAAAAATATTTCAAAAACTTTTTAATTTAGGTCGATTAATTTGTGACAGAATCGGAAATGAAGTTGATTGTTGATATTCTCGTGTTCAGTGCATCAATAGTATACATATTTAGTAGAAAATGGACAACTGTAACTGTAAGTGTGAGACTGAGACAGTACACTTCAGTATATACCTCTACTTTTATGCGCAGCATTTTTGTCCTGTATGACTATATATGTGCTCGCAGGCGTGTGTGCTTGTTTGTGTGTGTGTGTGTGGGGTGCGCGTGCGCACGAGCTTGTGTGTGTGTGTGTGTGTGTGTGTGTACAACTTTGTGTGGGGGTCTGAAAGCAAATGGCCACTAAAACCTTTGCAAATCAATTGTTTTCAAGAAAATACTAACCCTGATTGCCAAAACATCAAGTTGTGGTGAAATACAGGGGCGCGCCCTCCTGATACCCCCCAGATTCTTTTTAGGGCAGGGGGATGCCCCCCCCCTGAAAGCTCCCATTTCCATGTTGTTTAAAAATAGTCAAATATTACTTCGCCATTGGTCCTATTGTAATAGTTCGTATAAAAAATCCATATATATATATATAGCTGCTCTATAGGCTATATCTCATCAACTAATTATTTGCAATGGGTATATATATATAAAGTCAAAATTCATGTAAAGCAGATGAAAATGAACAAGAGAACTGTTTTCTAGATCTGAACATGAGAAGGGTCCATGAGTAAAAAAAAATACAGTGTATTATTTTACTTTTATACTACCATCTCATGCTCTGGTCTTGTATCCATAGAGCCGTTTTCTTGTCAGTTTTTAAACTTTGTATGACAGGAATATCAACTTTATTTCTTGCAGTAATAGTTTTGGAAATATCTAATTGGTATTTATTCATATATTACTCTCTACGCCTCAATTGCGATAACAAAAGGAATTTCCATGCTTTGGACCAATCAGCTGAGTCAGGGGTTTCAGGGGGAGGGGCATGTCTTCCTGAAGTTAAAATAAATCTCTGGGGGGTTACAGAGGGGCATCACATGTCTCCCGGATTTACCCCATTATTTGATATTTTGCATATTTAGGTTTCAAATTTTCATGAAAAAGATTTATTTGCAACAGTAAGAGTAATTTGTTGTGGCCATGTGTGTAATCTGCAGTTTAAAAAAAATTGTCCTGCAGTTTGACTCCCAAAGCAGTGCATATGATCTGTGCGCAGGAGTGAAGCAAAACAATTTACAGGGATGATAATGTAAAAGCTGATTAGAATAGTCCCTTTAGTACGTTCTGAGTCATAGATTTCATTGGAAAATTTGGTCAAGAGTGTCAGTTTAAACTGATATGACACGAAGTGCGTCAGATAATCTTGGTCTTCTAAATTAGGCATTTTTAAATGCAAACTCTTTCTCTGATTTAAGAATTTTGAACCATGTGTGTTACTTGGTTATGGGAGGGAAGGTCTTTCATCTTCAAATAATTCTTCTACATGTATCATTGCCTCAGACTATTTTGTCCAAAGTACCTCTTTACTGTTAAAGTACACTTTGGACAAAATAGTTCTGAAATGACGATGTATTTTGTCCATCTTCCATGGATTTCATTTTAATTATTTTGCCTTTTTTGTCTTCTACGTCAGTTGCTCTCTTGTTTATCTTCCAGTCAGTTCCTTAATACTGTTTTGATTTGAGAATTTATTTAGTGCCTTTCCCAGTCGCATCGGAGCATGGGTTCTCTTTGTAAATAATTGACAACAACAGGAGATTGGGCGGGCCGGCTCCCATGTGTCCTGCACCAATTTGATACATGTTCGATGTCAGTCACAGTGACAAAGTGGGTGGTTGGAGGGTGTTCTGGTGTGGTTTCCCCCTTCGTATCAATCAAATATCTGTCGTCCTTATTAAATCTCTTCTCCATCTTTTCTTTGTTATATAATTACACTGTAGCAACATTGAATATGATGACCTATTTAATTGTGTTCTCCTCCTTCTTCTTTTTGGTATTTTACTACTACTAATAATAAATAGCATTTGTATAGCGCATATCCCCGCTCAACAGCAGGCTCAATGCGCTTTACACTATATTATTACCCCAGCAGACCATAGAACACTCCGAAACATTCTCAGCTTCCCAGGAAGCATACAGTGCAAGCAGCTGATTTTTAAGGGCTAAAATACTAACAAACTGACAAGATCTTTCGCTGTCTATAGGCGGGTACCCATTCCCACCTGGGTGAAGTGAGGAAAATTTGTGTGAAGTGCCTTTCCCAAGGACACAACGTCGGGCCCCTGACGGGATTCGAACCCACAACCTTACGGTTGCGAGTCCGAGAGCCTAACCACTAGCAACACTCTTAATGTCATCCTATTTTTGTATTGCAAGTGCTGTAAAACTCTTTATTTATTTAACTAAACTAATTGTGACTGACCCTGCCGTCTCTTTCTTTTAACTAAAAACAAACAAACAAAAAATTACTGAACTGCCAAATCTGTTAGTAAAAATTATTCTGTTTTGAAGGAATGATATTTATGTTATATGATGTGCATTTTCTGCCTTCAAAATGTTTCTTTTTTCGCCAATCATGCTTTCATCCATGGAAGGATTGGCTGTGGTGAAGAACTCAAAAAAACCAAATTGAGTCATTTCCATGCATACTTTGTATATTGTGATTTGACACACACGCTGTTTACAATCTGAGAAAGACTTTGTAAAACTGACGAGTATTTATAACGTATAAAATGTGTGCGCTGAATTTCTGATGTTGCAAGGCTTTCGTCTGGCCCCTTATTTCTGTGCTAAGAGTTTTGCCTGTGGTTATTACTTCTGTCGTTGCTGCTATCATCTAAACTGGGTGGGTGGTTGGCGGGTGCTCTGGTGTGGTTTGTTCGTTTTTTCCTATCAAACATCTATCGTCCTTATCTCCCCTCCTTCTATTTTGTGTTTGTTACTCTCTTGTAACACACCTAGTCTTCAGCACATATATGACCTTATTGTGTTGCAAGTGCCGTAAATCTAAAAAAAGCTCAACTAAACTGGGAGTGATCGGGTGGGTGGTTGGCGGGCACTCTGGTGTATTCTGCTCCTGCTTTCCTACCTCTATCATCCTTGTCTTTTCTATTTCTTTTCTTTGTTTTTTACGTTCTAGTGACACCTCAAATTTTTTACACTTTCTTGACCTATTTGTGTTGCAAGTGCTGTAAAACTGTAACTAAAACGAAAACTGTCGTGAAGTTTTTGCTATTATCTTTACCGTGAATGTTTAGAGAGTGCTATTGTACGACAAGTGTGCACGCTTCATCTTTGTTTCTGTGTTTCTGTTGTCTTTGTGAATTTTTTTATTGTTGTGGTAAAATGTGTCCGTAGACTTGTCATAAATTACATGTTTGTCTCTTTTTCTTTGCTGGTAGTTCATGCTGTAAACTGTAGTATTGAATGTTGAAGACAACCTACCAAAAGACTTTTGTTTGAATTTATACGTTGTAACTTGAAAGCCATCTTACCCCAACTATAACTCATTACTAACAATAAATATATGGTTTGCTCCTTCTTTCCTATAAAAAAACTATAGTCCTTCTCTCTCCTCCTTTTTTGTGTTTGTTACTCTCTTGTGACACCTCTAATCTTCGGCACTTATATGACTTTATTGTGTTGCAAGTGCCGTACAAAACACTTACAAAAACTAAACTAACAATAACAATAAGTTGTTTCTCTGTGTTTCAGGATTTGTGGTCGGTCAAGCTGGACTGTTGGAGACCTTTTCTCAGCTCATCCTGGCGTACTTCATCCTGGTCATGACGGTCCTGTCCATCTGTGCCATCTCCACAAACGGGGCTCTGGAGGGAGGGGGAGCCTACTGTATCCTTTGTGTCTTGTGTCCAAGGGTTGTCGTAATAACAATGATAATAATAATAACAATAATGTGTTGAAGTTTTGTAATATTAGTAACTAGCTTGGTACTCCGTTTGATGAACGGACTCAAAAGAATCGATCGTCAAGTCATTGTGGGATCAGTGCGCACTGCATGTGAACAGAAGTCTCACTTGTTTACAATGGTGTCTGAGAAGATTGGCTTTTCCAAGATTAGATCTAAACGAAACTAATGAAAAACTGAAAATCAAACTACACTGACTTCAGACTCCTTGATATAACTGTGCACTGTTTAAACGATTTTGAACCACCGTTATTTTTTTCGAATTTGAAAGTTAAGTGATTCGAAAGTTTTAGGTGACCAAAGTGACGAGAACTTTCACCAATATACTATAGATGATGATAAAAGCTCCTCCATAAAGTCTGACAATGATAAGTAGGCCTACATCCGTGGAGGAGAATATTTCTCCAGTGAAATAGAAGAGTTAGGAGAATTAAAACAGGAGTTTGCCTTTCCCACGCTGAGGTATTTATGTTGAATTCCTTCAGAGACAGAGTGTCTCCGTAGCGCTTTAGTGTTGTACGGTAATGTTGAATGTCTCACTCACGTACATGAACTCAAGAGTAAGTCGTGTAGGACGTGTGTCATTAGGGGACACTGTGTGTGGCTGTTGTGTAGTTCAACATTTCATGAATATATATAATGCTTATAATCAAATTTCATGTGTGTAAATGGCGGGTGCTCTAGTGTGGTTTGCTTCTTCTTTCCTTTCAAATATCCATCATCCTTATCTTCCTTATCTCTCCTCATTTTTGTCTTTGTATGTAACTCTCTAGTAACAACTCTTATCTTTTGATATATGACCTGTTTTGCCAGTGCAGAAAAACTCGTACTAAGACTGAAAGAAAGAAGAAAGACAAATGTCTCATTCCCATATAATGTGCTCAGATTGAGTCCTTCAGTAACTGCTTCATTAGACATTGTTTTGTCTGGAGTGTTGGGAAACTTTTTATGAATCTGTTTATCATTTTTTGACAGTCCTCTGTATTTCTTTGATATTACAAACCCTCTATGACGTCAATAGAATGACAATTTTATTTTCAGATGACTTTCAAAAAGTTTTTGCCAATCAAAATTTCTCAGCATAATTTTTGTGTTAACAGTCACCTCAGGGCAGTTAGGGTGATAGAACTTAATATATTATATTATAAATATATATATATATATAAATATATATATATATATATATATATATATATATATATATATATATATATATATATATATATATATATATATAGCTAAACCCGCTTGAACAGCCACCTGTATAAGACGATCACTTGTACAAGCGACCACTTCCTATTCCCACTCCCCATCCCCGCCCAACCCCCTTGCATATTTTTTACCGTATACATTAGGACATAATGACGTTTTAAATAAGATGGCCACCTGTTTAAGACAGCCATTTTTCTTCTTGACAACGGGTGTCCATTTGAGACAATTTCATAATTTCGACTGTCTGTATCATATACATAATATGGTTTTGACTGCCAGAAGTCATGTCTTTTGTCTTCTCATAAGACTGATACTCTCCTTCATGAAGAAATGAAAAAAAAAATGTCGTACAGGTTTTGCAAATAATCTTCATTTTCATCATACACTACCAGCAATGCGTTGTTTTCCGTCTCTATTGTGAAAGAAATCAAGTATGAATGAGCCAAATCCTTAACCAGGACCCCCTCAGACATGATAAGCAGAGCCCTGGGCCCAGAGTTTGGGGGCAGTATAGGGTTTCTCTTCTATGTGGCCAACATTCTGTCGTGTGCCCTCTACACCACCGGCTTTGTGGAGGGAATCATTCAGAACTTTGGGGAAGGTGGTAAGTATTGTTTCGTTTCCTCCACTAGAGTATGCGAGCTATTTTTTACTCACTCTGGACAGGAAGATATAGTTGTCATGGTTTCTTTGTTGACTTTAAATAGTAATAATAATGATAACAATGATAATAATAATGATAACGATTATTCAGCATTTAAAACAGGCATGTGTGGTGTAGTGGTCAAGTGCTTTACATTTGCATGCGGGAAAATCGAGTTTGATTCAGTCTAGGGAGAATTTTTATTGGCATCTTTCTGCTAGGATGTTGTATTTCCTTAAAGCAGTGTCTTGAAAACAAACGTAATCTAAAGATTTAAACGAATGTGTAGGTCGCTTGAAGAGAGAATAGGGGGAATATTTTACGGGGATCTCTTGTCTAGGGCTAGTCCTTAAGGGGGTCTCTAGATGGCATTCAAATCTTATGCAGTCACGAGTGCCGCAAAACATCTACCTGTTGGTGGTTGGCGGGTGCTCCGATGTGGTTTGCTCCTTCTTTCCTATCAAACATCCATAGGCTTTATCTTCCTTCCTTCTATTTTGTGTGTTTGTTACTCTCTTGTAACGCCTCTAATCTTCAGTACTTATACGACCTTGCTGTGTTGCAAGTGCCGTAAAACTCTTACTAAAACTAAAAACTAATCTTCGGCACGTTTATGACCTTATTGTGTTGCAAGTGCCATAAAACTCTTACTTAAACTAAAAAAAAACGTTTACCAAACTGAAAGCGGATGAAGATTTCCAATACACCAGTGCAGTAGACACCCCACACCTCTCAAGGTATCCCCTCTCATCCACAGGCAGTCTGGTGAGTGGCGACTCATCCGGTCTGCCGGTTAACAACGAGTGGTGGCGCTACCTGTACGCGACCGTCTCCCTCTTCATCTGTCTGCTCATCTGTATCGTGGGAGGGGCCATGTTTGCCAGGACCTCCGCCATCATTCTTTTGGTGAGATTGTGTGTGTGTGTCTGTTCATGAGATTGTGTGTGTGTCTGTTGGTTGGTGAGATTGTGTGTGTGTGTCTGTTGGGGAGATTGTGTGTGTGTCTGTTGGTGAGATTGTGTGTGTGTGTCTGTTGGTGAGA
>NW_004797426.1:1275884-1308154 GCF_000002075.1 Aplysia californica | reverse complement strand
TGTGTGTCTGTTGGTGAGATTGTGTGTGTCTGTTGGTGAGATTGTGTGTGTGTCCATTGGTGAGATTGTGTGTGTGTCTGTTGGTGAGATTGTGTGTGTGTCTATTGGTGAGATTGTGTGTGTGTCTGTTGGTGAGATTGTGTGTGTGTCTGTTGGTGAGATTGTTGTCTGTTGGTGAGATTGTGTGTGTGTCTGTTGGTGAGATTGTTGTCTGTTGGTGAGATTGTGTGTGTACCTTGTTTCACCATGCCCTCTCGCCCGGGAGTGAGCGTTCAATTGGGAGTGGGTGGTGGGCAGGTGCTCTTGTGTGGTTTGCTCCTTCTTTCCTCCTATTCAACATCTATCGTCCGTATTTCTCCACCCTTGTTTCTTTGTATATATAAGACCTCCAATCTTTGTGACTTATATGACCCATTTATGTTGCAAGTGCCCTAAAACACTAACTGTACCAAAACTTTCCCCCAGTTCAGTTTCCGTTCTTCCCCACTCCCTGCTTTCTGCCTCCCCTCGGATAATCCTTCTCCATCTTCCTTCACTTCTGTCCACTTCCCTCTTCTCCTGATAGGCGATGGATGAGTCATGGGACTCTTGCGATACAAGAACCAGGTTTCTGGGTTCACCGTGGGTTGTTGGCGGGTGCTCTGGTGTGGTTTTGCTCATTCTCTCCTAGCAAACATCTATCGTCCTTTTCTCCTCTCTTGTTACGATACCTCTAATCCTCGGCACTTGTAGGACCGAATTGTGTTGGAAGTGCCTTGAATCTCCCACTGAAACTTTCTCTCTCTCTCTCTCTCTCTCTCTCTCTCTCTCTCTCTCTCTCTCTCTCTCTCTCTCTCTCTCTCTCTCTTTCTCTCTCTCTTTCTCTCTCTCCCCCCCCCTCCCCCTCCCCCTCTCTCTCTCCCCCTCTCTTTCTCTCTCTGTGCGTGGCCGGCGGGTGCTCTGGTGTGGTTTATTCCTTCTTTCCTATAAAAAATCTATTGTCTTTGTGTTTGTTACTCTCTTGTAATAATAATAATAAATAGCATTTGTACAGCGCGTATCCCCGCTCAACAGCAGGCTCTATGCGCTTTACACTTTATTAGTGTAACACCCCTAATTGTAACACCTCTAATCTATTTATATGACCTTATTGTGTTGCAAGTGCCGTAAAACTCTACTAAAACAAACAAAATAACCTTTAGGGCATTAAACCTGTATTCTTACTTACTTATGATTGAGTGATGGATGGGACTCTTCCTATATAATTGACAGGTTTCTAGGTTCTCTTCTCTATTCATATACTCGTGACCGTCTCCCTCTTCAGTTCAATCTATCCTGACTATGACTGTGATATGGAGACCCTAGGTCTCGCCAGCGTGATGATGATGATGACAATCCACTTGCGTATCAAAGGCAGACACGTGTGGCTTCATAACCATAACCACAGCCACAGCCACAGCCACAGCCACTGTCACAGCTACTGTTGCTGTCAGGACAAGTGGAGATCACTTGACCTTTTTCCCTGGGGGGGGAACAGACACTTGACCCCAAGAAGGCAAAGTGCTTGACCTTTGAATGGACGTTGTGAATAAAACTTTTTAGGCTCATTTGGGGGTGGGGGAGACTGTTTATTTAACCTATCCCTTCAAGTATTCAAGGGTTTGAAAAAGATCTTATTTGGCTGTCTATATTTGAAAATTTTGCTTATGCTTGACTGAAATATTTTTTGGAAAAACCTGCTCTCTCAAATATGTTTTCTTATTGTGCAGTAAAACCAGTTCTAATGGCCACCTGTCCAAGATAATCACCTATACAAACAACCGCTTCCCAATTCCTCCTGGGTTTTTTTTCTGTATATTAGAATGTCACTGTCTAAGATAGCCACTTTCCTCCTTGACAATCTTAGACAACTTTGATTGTATTTTTTTACAAGTCTGCATTGCATCATTTATTTTAAGTCTTGCGAATACAGAACCAAATATTCTATGATTCAGTTTATTTTGTTCTGTTTTCATTTGAGCATATTTTCTCTCTTGTGAATTATTGAAATAAATGATGCAATGTAGATAGCAGTTCAATTCTTATCTGGTTTTATGCTCTTCCTTTTTGTCCTTTGTAGTAACAACTCTAACTGTGGGTGGTTGGCGAGTGCTCTGGTGTGGTTTGCTCCTTCTTTCCTATCAAACATCTATCGCCTTTATCTCCCCTTTTTCTTTTTTATGTTTGTTACTCTCTTGTAACACCTCTAATCTCCTGGCGCTCATATGACCGTATGCAGTTGCGAGTGTAAAACCTCTACTAAAACTAAAACAAAGAATGATCTATGTTGTGAGTGTTACAAAACCCTTACCAAAACAAAGCACTGAATCTAAATGAAACAATGTGTCAAATTTTCCTGTGCCGTGCAGATTGTGGTAGTGTGTACCCTGTCCGTGATGATCAGCGTCTTCGTGAAGAGTGGGGACGTGGACGTGGAAATACCAAAGACCAATGACATCGCCTGGTTCAACAAAAGCGACGATGCCAACATCACCGGGCTCTACACGGGCCTCAACGGCACCACGTTCCGAGAAAACTTACACAGTGAGTTGTTTGCACATTATTGGGCGCTTTTAAGGACAAGCGGGCTAACCCAGATTTCGGGGGTTTCCAGAAATCTTGACCTACACCAAAAGTGGGCATTTCCCTAATCCCTATCTATAGGAGAAGTTTGGTTTCGTTGGTGTGTATATTTGTTTGGTTATAGAGAACCTATCCTTGTCTTTTAAAGAAACTGAACAAGGAGCAAAAACTTTACCTTCAATTTTCTCAAAACAGCATTTATCGGGATAGCCCCCTTGTGCTTAAAATAAGCGACCATTAAATTTATTTTTTAAATTTCCGTTTCTTCTTGCCTTGCGGGTGGTTAGAGGGTGCTCTGGTTTTGTTAACTTCTTCTTCCCTATCAAACATTTATTGTCCTTATCTCTCCTCCTCCTTTTCTTTGTATGTTACTGTCTAGTAGCCCCGTTAATCTCCAGCACTTGTACGACCTATTTGTGCTACAAGTGTTAACTATAAATAAAACTAAATCTCCTCCCCCCCAGGAAGTTGAGAACGTTGAGGAATGTTATGCTGTCTGTTGGAGGAATGATCAATTGCAAAGAGCTTATAGCCTTTTTTCAAGCAGGTATATGGGCTAAATAAATGCAGTCTGTCTATTCTAGTCTAATTCTGTTATTGCTGAAATTACTTTTGCTTTCAGTTCTAAGCCTAGATCAAGTCTCGTGCAGTTTGCTATCAGCACATGCCACCCCGACCACCTGTTGATAACCTAAGACCCAAACAAAAATGTGGCCGCTGATAAAGAGCTGCACTCAACTCTGATCTGAACGTCAGTGATCGGAGCCCAGGCACAACTAGAGCTGGCTCAGATATCTAGTCCGCTGACTGATCGGCCAGAATTCATTAGACTAATTAGACAGATATGACTCGGTGGCTTGAAACGTGACTCTGTATAGGCCTGAAATGTGATTCTGTATAGGCCCCTTTGTTAAATGAGAACAGAGCAATAGCTTGAACTATCACGTTTCGGTCATTGACTCTCCCCAGTGACTGCCCACATAAACACGATGTCACGGACATTGTTTGACGTTGTGGGTGGTTGGCGGGTGCTCTGCTGTGGTTTGCTCCTTCTTTCCTATCAAACATCTATCGTCTTTATCTTTCTTCCTTCTTTTTTGGGTATGCTTCTCTCTTGTAACACTCTAATCTTCGACACCTTTATGGCTTTATTGCGTTATAAGTGCCTTAAAACCCTTACTAAAACTAAAGTAGAACTGAAAACAAATCACTCACTACCCTTCTCCAGCCTGTGTGTTTTGTATATATACACAGTTTACATCTTTTGATAAACAAATTGTTTTCCTTTGCTTAGCCGAGGTCCATAAATGGAATGAACATCAGAGTGAAAAATGCCAAAAATGGAATGCAATAAATAAAAATGAGATTTGTAATCAACTACCGAGACAAACATGCTTTGACCTCTACAGATAAAAAGAAAATTTATCTGCAACAAAAAAAAAAAAAAAAAAGGAAGTACAGTTAAGTTGAACCTGCCCTAAAGGCCACCATTCCAAAACAGTTACCTGTACAAATGGCTCCTTACTTTCTTGTGTTTAAAATTTAAGAAATATTGTAATGCCACTGTACAAAACGTGCCCCCGTCAAAGACAAACATTTTTCTTCTCATCAACATTGGGTGGCCATCTTGGACAATTTTGACGTACTTCTGTTCAAGACTTTTGTGTATGATATAATGACATTGTTTACTGGTTGTTATAATTACAACCCCCCCCCCCCCCCCCCCACCCCACCCCACCCCAGGGTGGTGCTACCGACTGAAGTGTCTTTAGGCCATTCCCAAAGGGGGGAACATTGACATCTCTAGTTTTTTATGCGCAGTAGAATTGTAATTGTAAATAAGCTGATTCATCAATGTCATGTTCATAACTGTGCCTGAACTGCAACGAGGGACTGCTGCTTTTTCTTTCCTAATCCTTACTATCGTCATTTACCTCTACTTTTTTTGTATGTTTGTCACACTCTTGTGACCCACTATTTCTGGGGTGCCTTGACAGTCGAAGCAGACTTTGTGCTGTTGAGGCTACAGAGGTGAGCAGAGTAAGCCTGATTCCCCATACGGACTTCTCTGTTGACATCCGCCCCTTGACGCCCATGTGACCTTATGCAGTTGCCAGCGCTGTAAGAAACGTATTAAAACTAAAGACTTTTGTTTATGACATTGTTTACTGATTATTGTAATGCATGTAGTAAAATTGTTGTTTATGATAGTGTATACTAATTATTATGCATATTGTGAAATAAATGTGTCTAAGTAGATCAGGAATGGTGCTCAATTGACCTCATGCAGTTGCGAGTGCCGAAAAGAGATCAGGAACGTTGTCCTTTTTGTCTCCCCAGGTGAATACACCATTGATTACAACACAAAAAATCAAATGGACTACGCCACGGTGTTTGCCATCTTGTTCAGCAGTGTGACTGGCATCCTGAACGGAGCGAATATGTCCGGTACGTGCAACTGTTTGAGTTGAGCTAATTGTGATGTCCGGTACGTCCAACTGTTTGAGTTGAGCTAATTGTGATGTCCGGTACGTACAACTGTTTGAGGTGATTGTGATGTGTCGTATGTACAAGTGTTTGAGATGTCCGGTACGTACAATTGTTTGAGCCAATATGTCTGGTACGTACAATTGTTTACAATAATTGTGATGTCAGGTACGTACAATTGTTTAGGATAATTGTGATGTCTGGTATGTACAATTGTTTAGGATAATTGTGATGTCTGGTACGTACAAGTGTTTGAGATAATTGTGATGTCTGGTACGTACAAGCGTTTGAGATAATTGTGATGTCTGGTACGTACAAGCGTTTGAGATAATTGTGATGTCTGGTACATACAAGTGTTTGAGGTGATTGTGATGTCTGGTACATACAAGCGTTTGAGATAATTGTGATTTCTGGTACGTACAAGTGTTTGAGATAATTGTGATGTCTGGTACGTACAAGCGTTTGAGATAATTGTGATTTCTGGTACGTACAAACGTTTGAGGTGATTGTAGTCCATACCCTCACCCTAACCCAAACCCATACTAAGTGGGTGGCTGGCGGGTGCTCTGATGTGGTTTGCTCCTTCTTTCCTATCAAACATCTATTGTCCTTGTCTCCCCTTCTTCTTTTTTATGTTTGTTACTCTCTTGTAACACCTCTAATCTTCTGGCGCTCATATGACTTTATGCAGTTGCGAGCGTCGTAAAACCTCTACTAAAACAAACTAAACCCATTAAATAACCCTTGCCCTCACCCTAACCCATTCCCTTCCACTTCTAGGTGAGCTGAAGGATCCCTCCAAAGCCATCCCAAAAGGCACACTGTCGGCGGTGTGCTTCACCTTCATCACCTACATCATCATGAGCATTCTCATTGGTGGTTCCTGCACCAGGTGGGTCCCCTCTCCCTTCTGTGTGACTTGACGGCCGGGCTGCCTCAGCACACGACGAAACACGATACGTGCCTGGATTGATTGATTCATGTCTCGAAGAAATTGAATGTTGTTTTTGCTTTTTTTTTTTGGTTAACTTCTGCATCATGAGATACAGATTTATAAAGATCAAGTGAAATGGGCGGACACATGTGTGCTTGCACACACACACAGACACACACACACTCATATATATATGCACACACACACCCACACTCACACACATTTATGCACACAGACACACCCATGCATGCACGCACACACATAATATCTTCTATCGTTTTTGTGTTGTGCATGTGGATGTGTGTGTGAGAGAGAGAGAGAGAGAGAGAGAGAGAGAGAGAGAGAGAGAGAGAGAGAGAGAGAGAGAGAGAGAGAGAGATATCACTCCCTTCATCGCTGTCCATATGAGTCTTATGACAAAGCTAATATAAGTGTAATGTTTTAAACCACTCTCAAAATTACCTGTTTCTATTAGAGTGCTATGCTCATGTAAGAAGATGAATTAGTAAAAGTTTTATTGTAAACTAGTCTGATGCTGTTAGCTGGGTCCCTGCAATAATTATTCAAATAACACAAAATAGGTTTTATGGGATGTCCTAGGTGGGTCGATGGGGTCTACTCCTCTCTCCTGCTGTCTTGCTGAGTCTTGACATTCTGTGACTGTCATCATATTGGTATTCATTCCTTTACTTTAAAAATAGGCTGCACTTTATTGTTAGTTTTGCCATTTCCTAGCATTCAATTACTGTAATCATATTGGTATGCAATAGTGGGTGGTTGGCGGATGCGCTGGTGTGGTTTGCTCCTTCTTTCCTATCAAACATCTATTGTCCTTATCTCTCCTCCTTTTTATTGTTTGTTACTCTCTTGTAACACCTTTAATCTTCGGCACTTATATAACCTTATTGTGTTGCAAGTGCCGTAAAACTCTCACTCAAACTGAAAAAAGTGGGTGGTAAGGGACATCCCCGGTGGGTCGGTGGGTCCTACTTCTCTGTCCTGCAGTCGTACTAGTATGCTGTGTCTTGACATTCAATGATTGTCATCATATTTGTATTTGTTTCTTTACTCAAAATAGGCTGCACTTGAATGTTAGATTTGCCATTTCCTAGGTTTCAATGACTGTAATCATATTTGTTTTTGTTTCTTTACTTTAAAAATAGGCTGCACTTTAATGTTAGTTTGGCTATTTCCTAGCATTCTATGACTAATCCTATTGGTATGCATTTCTTTACTTTAAAAATAGGCTGCGCTTTAATGTTAGTTTGGCTATTTCCTAGCATTCTATGACTAATCCTATTGGTATGCATTTCTTTACTTTAAAAATAGGCTGCGCTTTAATGTTAGTTTGGCTATTTCCTAGCATTCTATGACTAATCCTTTTGGTATGCATTTCTTTACTCTAAAAATAGGCTGCACTTTAATGTTAGTTAGGCTATTTCCTAGCTTTCAATGACTGTCATCATATTGGTATTCATTAGTGGGTGGTTGGCGGGTGTTCTGGTGTGGTTTGCTCCTTCTGTCCTATCAAATATCTATCGTCCTTATCTCTCCTCCTGCTTTTTTGTGTAGACAAAAAATTGGTATTCATTTCTTTACTTTAAAAATAGGCTGCACTTTATTGTTAGTTTTGCTATTTCCTAGCTTTCAATGACTAATCCTATTGGTATGCATTTCTTTACTTTAAAGAATAGGCTGCACTTTAATAATGTTAGTTTTGCTATTTCCTGACATTTTATTTTTGTGATCGCGTCGATATGCATTTCATTCTTTACCTAAAATATACCGCACTTTAATGTTTGAGTACTTAGTTTTTAGTGGATGAAGAGCTCTTGTAGGTGGCCTATACTCCACCGAGGGGTGAAAAAGTCTGACGACGGTGATGTCGTAGTCCTGCATGACGCTGGGCATGGCCGTATTTACCGTCGTTGTTGCTGATAATTTGTAGGTCAAGTTGGTTTATCAGTGGGTTGTGCGTGGCGGTTTTATCTACTTTGACATACCTGGCTTGAGTAGTCAGAGAGTAGTGACAGGACTTTCCCTTCAGGGTGGTTGGTGGGTGGCTCTAAGAATTGCTTTTTTCTTTCTCTGCTGAGACGGTAATCTTGAGGTCCTTCAAGTACCTTATCATCTTGTTTTTTGAGTATAGTTACATTAAACAATTGAACAACACATTGCTTTGTGGGAGGGGCCTCTTGAAACATTACAAGCTCAAGAGTCCAACTTGCTTTATCATCATCATTATTGTTATTATTATTATTATTATTATTATTATTATTATTATTATTATTATTATTATTATCGTTATTATTGTTATTATTATTATTATTATTATTATTATTATTATTATATTGTTCTCATTATTATTATTGTTATTATTTTTATTATTGTTATTATTATTGTGATTATAATGATGATGATGATGATGATTATAATGATTCTTCTTCTTCTTATTATTATTATCATTGTTGTCATTATTACTATTATTATATTATTGTTATCTTTATTATTATTATTATGATTATGATTATTATTGTTATTATTATTATTATTATCATATTATCATTATTATTATCATTATTATTATCATTACCATTATCATTGTGATTGTGATGATGACGCAGTGAGACGTTCTCCCCGCAGGTACCTCCTGGTCAATGACTACGTGTTTCTCCAGCAAGTGAACGTGTGGCCGCCGTTCGTCGTGGTGGGAATCTTCGCAGCCACGTTGTCGGCCGCGCTGGGCAATCTGATCGGAGCTTCACGGGTGTTGGAGGCTTTGGGCAACGATCAGCTGTTCTGTGAGTGATTGGCTGATTTCTGCTGACGGGGGTGGTGGGATTGTGTGGTTTATTGTGAATGGTGCAATGTTGACATGACTGTCATCTGTGAGTGATTGGCTGCTTTTTGGTTTATGAGGGGGGTGGGATTTTGTGGGTGATTGTGATTGGTTCAATGTTGATATGACTGTGACCCAGTCCTCCTTTTTTGTGTAGTGTTTACGTTACTGTCTTGTAACGCTTCTAATCTTCGGCACTTATACGACCTTATTGTTTTGCAAGTGCCAAAACTAGAATAGGTCTGTGGTTTGTGGTCAGTGCAATGTTGATATGATGTAGACATGGTATTTGTTTATACCTCACAGCTTGATCCTCAGTTAGTATCATTCTGGGCTGGAATTCGAGTGGCCCTGGTTTAAATCCCAAAGGGAGCACATATATTTTGGGTGATGTTATGGTCTCCCCTCCCACCCCACCCCCTGGTGGTTTAGTACTGTCAAAATTGGATGTTACATGAAGGTAGGGTCTGCTTTATGAATACATACACTGTCAAAATTGGATGTTACATGAAGGTAGGGTCTGCTTAATGAATACATACACTGTCAAAATTGGATGTTACATGAAGGTAGGGTCTGCTTTATGAATACATACACTGTCAAAATTGGATGTTACATGAAGGTAGGATCTGCTTTATGAATACATACACTATCAAAACTGGATGTTACATGAAGGTAGGATCTGCTTTATGAATACATACACTGTCAAAATTGGATGTTACATGAAGGTAGGGTCTGCTTTATGATTACATACCCTGTCAAAATTGGATGTTACATGAAGGTAGGATCTGCTTTATGAATACATACACTGTCAAAATTGGATGTTACATGAAGGTAGGGTCTGCTTTATGAATACATACACTGTCAAAATTGGATGTCACATGAAGGTAGGGTCTGCTTTATGAATACATACACTGTCAACATTGGATGTTACATGAAGGTAGGATCTGCTTTATGAATACATACACTGTCAAAATTGGATGTTACATGAAGGTAGGGTCTGCTTTATGAATACGTACACTGTCAACATTGGATGTTACATGAAGGTAGGGTCTGCTTTATGAATACATACACTGTCAACATTGGATGTTACATGAAGGTAGGGTCTGCTTTATGAATACATACACTGTCAAAATTGGATGTTACATGAAGGTAGGATCTGCTTTATGAATACATACACTGTCAAAATTGGATGTTACATGAAGGTAGGATCTGCTTTATGAATACATACACTGTCGAGAGGGGTGTTAAAAGCCTACCAGGTCTGTCTGTCCGTCTGTCTGCCACACACGGTACATCAGACAAACTAACCCCTCGTCTTCTTCCTGCGGTACATCAGACAACTAACCCCTCGTTTTCTTCCTGCGGTACATCAGACAACTAACCCCTCGTTTTCTTCCTGCGGTACCTCAGACAACTAACCCCTCGTCTTCTTCCTGTTGTCCCAGGGTTTATCCTAAAGCCAGCCACCATCACCACCAAGGGAGGCAATCCTGTCATCAGCGTACTCATTTCCTGGTTCCTTGTACAGGTAGGACTATGACCGTTTCCTTAAATAGTTTTCTGCGTTTATCACAAGGATTTTTTTAACACTTTGCAGTCACAGTGAAAATTATCGGTTCCGGTCACCTGTCGCATTTCCGAGAAGTCCGTTGCAGTCACTTTCCTGGCTGGATGACCAAATGGGGTGTTTTGTACTGCTGGCTGTGTGACTGCAAAGTGTTCAGGGCTGAAGGAGAAAAAAATGATAAAGGAAAAGCTAGAATTGAGTCACAGCAATTGTTCCTTCTGCTAGAAAAAATTCTTATACCAGTGGAAATTTGTTATGAATATGAGAGGTTTGAAATACGGTCTTGGAGCCTACCTTTTCCAAAACAGCTACCTGTTGTGGTTGTTGTTACTGTAGACAGATGGACATTATGGACAGTGTCATTATAACGTAGGAAGAGTGCAAAGGCAGTAGTGGAAAGTGGTGTTTTAATAATAGATAGCATTTGTATAGCGCATATCCCCTCTCAACAGCAGGCTCTATGCGCTTTACACTATATTATTACCCCAGTAGACCATAGAACACTCCGAAACATTCTCAGCTTCCCGGGAAGCATACAGTGCAAGCAGCTGATTAAGCGCTCAAACACTAACAGACAAGATCTTTCGCTGTCTATAGCTGGGTACACATTCCCACCTGGGTGAAGTGAGGAAAATTCGTGTTAAGTGCCTTTCCCAAGGACACAACGTCGGGCCCTTGACGGGATTCGAACCCACGACCTTACGGTTTTGTTACCTAAGTGTTTGTCTCTCAGGGATTTGGAAGAAGCAGCGTCGTCAATGGATGGTGTTATTGTGAGGTAGTGTAGCTTTCAGGGAGGTACACGGTGATAAATCAGTCTCTTTAGCTTTTGGAAATTCTTTCTTAGTATTTGTAAGTCTTTTGTTGTTGTTGTTGCAGATTCATGTAACCCTCTTGTGGCATTTCTAGACCATTTGTGGGTGGTTGGTGTGTACTTAACTGTGGTTTGCTCCTTCTTTCCTATCAAACATCTATCAACCTGATCTCTCCTCCTTCTTTCCTATCAAACATCTATCGCCCTTATCTCTCCTCCTTTTTTGTGTATGCTACTCCCTTGTACCACCTCTAATCTTCGGCACTTATATCACCTTATTGTGTTTCAAGTGCCGTAAAACTGTTATTAAAACTAAACCTATTCTCTCTCGCAGTGCGTCCTGCTGGTGGGATCTCTGAACGCCATCGCGCCGATCACGTCCGTCTTCTTCCTCTTGTCGTACGCCGCCACCAATCTGGCCTGTCTGGCCTTGGAGCTGGCGTCTGCTCCCAACTTTAGGTAAATGGTGGTGTTGTTGTATTTTTTTGTTACTCAGAATTTTTGTGGATGGTTGGCGGGTGCTCTGGTGTGGTTTGCTTCTTCTTTCCTGTCATACATCTATTTTCCTGATCTCTCCTCCTTCTTTTTTGTGTTTGTTACACGTTTGTAACACCGATTTTCTGCTCTTACATATGACCTTATTGTGTTGCAAGTGCTGTAAAACTCTTACTAAGAAAATCCACACTGAATTTGTGTTGATTATGTGTCAGCATGATGTGTGAGGCGTGCTGACACAATGATTTATTTCCCTGATTTTAGTTCCATGGAAATAGATATGTATCAAATGTTTTTGTTGAGTTTATCCAATTTATCAGTATGATGTGATAAAAGTCATATTGAACTTGAAGAAAATGGCATCATCTGAAAATCTACATATTTGTCAACTATGTCGATTTTTTTGTCTATGTCTCCGTTCAAATTCATGGATTGTGAAAAGTAACTGATTTTGTCGTCACACCTCTCCTTTCTGGCCAATTCATTTTGTTTCTGAGAATAGCGTTCTTTTTTCCGCCTGAAGGCAAGGGGCCCAACTGAGTCGGGAAAATTTAACTTATCATTTATTGTTATAATAGCCTTCCTTTCAAACAGCCCAAGGCACTTTACAACTGGCCATGCAAACTGATTTTTACATATGGGGCCATTTTCCCTACTCTGTGGGGCCCCTTGCCTTCAGGATGACACAAGAACATTATTCTGAGAAACAAAATGATTTGACCAGAAAGGAAAGGCGGGATGACAAAATCAGTTACTTTTCACTATCCATGAATGGAGTTATTGGCCAAAAATTGACAGCTGTCAAATTTGTAAAGCACAAACTCCTGTTCAATAGCAAGCTCATATGCTTAACAATTTACATTATACAATATTGTTCTTACTGTTCTAGAATATTGTTTACTATTGCTGTATTTATCTTTTTTCTCTTATGATAAAGACAAAAGACAAACGAGGAAACTTGTCCTGAGTTGTATCCGCGTGTGTTCACGTCCACAGGCCGACGTTTGTCTTCTTCTCCTGGTACACACACACACACACACACACACACACACACACACATACACACACACACACACACACACACACACACACACACACACACACACACACACACACACACAGTCACATGCACACACACACAGTCACACACACACACACACACACACACACACACACACACACAAAACTTGTCCTGAGTTGTACCTGCGTGTGTTCCCCTCCACAGGCCGACGTTTGTGTACTTCTCGTGGCACACGTGCTCCCTGGGCCTGCTTGGCTGCATGATCATGTGCTTCCTCATCAGCCCCATCTACACCAGCATTGCCATGGTCCTCATGCTGGTGCTGGTCATCCTGCTACACTTCCGCTCGCTGCCCACCACCTGGGGCTCCATCAGCCAGGCCCTCATCTTCCACCAGGTGCGTGGGGGGTAATGTGGTGGTTGGTTTAACCCCGTGTCCGTCAGATTTTTATTTTGTGGAATTTCCAGAACAGCCAGAACTACCATAAAGTTTGGGCTGTCAGCCTCGACTTTTTCCTCAGCTTTAACACTTTGCCATCACAGGGTCATATAGTAAAAACCCTTACCATCACAGGGTCATATAGTAAAAACCCTTACCATCACAGGGTCATACAGTAAAAACCCTTACCATCACAGGGTCATATAGTAAAAACCCTTACCATCACAGGGTCATAGAGTAAAAACCCTTACCATCACAAGATCATACAGTAAAAACCCTTACCATCACAAGCATTTTGGGGAAATCCAAAGAAACTGGGTGGTAAACATGGCCGATCGGCGTTTTGTGACGGGAACGGAAGTTCAGCATTCTTGCCGATCGGCGAGATGTGACGGCAAAGTGTTAAATCCTGTGGCATAAACAACGATGACAACGATGCTGCTTATTTGCAGATTTTTCTGATTGTAGAAATGTCGCTCCCTTGTGTATTCTTAACATGCACCTAAAACAATAAAAAGTTGACCTATTTTTCCCCCCTACACTACCCAGTCAGTTCAACACAGGGACCAGAAAAACGTTTTAGTGGATCTTTTTTGTTCACCGTGTCAAAAAAATTAATCATCCGCAACAACAGGGAAGTGACTTCTGAGGTTGAATACAGGAAAAGTAAATGTGTTGCAGGGGGATTTTATTTAAAATATTAATTTGGAAAGTGTATTAGATTCTAGATCCAAAATTGTATATAATTAATCCAACATGCTGTGGCTAAAAACATGCGCCTTCAAACTTCGAATTTTTGCAAAGAAAAGAAGTATCATCATCATGTCTATTTTTGACTTGACCAATGTGAGAAACACGGATTTGGAAGAGTAAGCGGAAGTGTGTATTTCATTCGGGGATGTAAGAACAACATGCTCTGTGTTGTTATTGCAGAAGGGGGGTAAACGAGAACGACATGTAGCATGTCATTTTGGCCGGTAGTGTTTAACTTCTTTTGGTAGTTTGTCCATGACTTGTGTAAATGTTACCCTGGTGGTGGACTCGCACAATTCCCAGTGGGTGGTTGGCGGCTGCTCTGCTGTGGTTTGCTTCTTCTTTCCTATCAAACATCTATTGTCTGTATCTTCCCTTCTTCCTTTTTATGTTTGTTACTCTCTTGTAACACCTCTAATCTTCTGGCGCTCATATGACGTTATGCAGTTGCAAGCGCCGTAAAACCTCTACTAAAGCTTTTAAAAAAAACTCTCACAATTCCCTGGCACATGTCCCCAGGTGCGTAAATATCTGCTCATGCTGGATCCCCGCAAGTCCCACGTCAAGTATTGGCGGCCACAGATCCTTCTCATGGTGGCCAACCCCAGACAGAGCTGTGAGCTCATGGACTTCTGCAACGACATTAAAAAATCTGGGCTGTACGTCATTGGCCATGTGAAGACTGGTGAGTTCCTGGATGTGTGCAGATTGGTGAGCACACGACTTTGTGGTCCGTGTCGTGTATAAAGGTGTAACAGGTCGGAAACACCTTTGTTTTTGCTGTGTGTGTTATTTTAAAATTGACTACATGACTTGAAATGCTTTTTGGGTCCATTTTCCTTGAAATTGGGACTAAAAATTACTTTCATTTATGATATGTGTTCAGCATTCTAAAAATCATTTTTGTCCTTTAAAAATGTACTGCAGTGGTCTAAGTGTGTGCCATACAGTGTACAAGTTTGTGTTTCTGATCTGTACCGGATGGTTTGAAATACTCCACAATATAGTCTTTTGTCTGCTTCAGATCGGACTTACGTGTGTCTGCCTTTTCCTTAAAGTGTTTTTTAAAAATTCTTACTGAAAAAAAAAATCTCACTGTTAAAAAGTCTTACTGAAAAAAAAACAACGTGCTGACAACACTTCTCAGTGTAAAGTGTTTGACATCCCCAGGCAAGCTAGAGGACAGCCACTCTGACCCGGTGCTGGAAGAGACGCCTCGCTGGCTACAGCTGATCCAGCACATGAAGATCAAGGCCTTCGTTGAGCTGACGCTGGCGGACACGGTGTCCGAGGGATTCCAGCACCTGGTCCGGATCGCCGGGCTCGGCGGCATGAAGGTCAACACCGTCTGCTTCGGCTTCTACGACGACAGCGTGCCGGGTGACTCTCTCCTCAAAACCAGAGTGCGTAAACGTCGCTTTTTCGGAGCGGTGGAGCGCGGGGAGATGACGGACATCGAGTCGTATTTTGATGGGCCGCGGTCGACGGGCGATAAGCTGATCACCAGCTCGGAGTACGTCAAGTTGATACAAGACGCGCTCAAGCTTCAGAAAAACGTTTTCCTGTGCCGGAACTTTCAGCTCCTGAACAAAGAGATGCTGTTGAAGCAGGCCGGCAAGTCCTACATCGATGTGTGGCCTGTGAACTTTTTCCGGCCGCAGACGGCCAGCTACTTCGACAACACGTGCCTGTTCATGCTGCAGCTGGCGTGTATCCTGAGCATGCAGAACGGCTGGAAGCAGCACACCCAGCTGCGCGTGTTCCTGTGTGTGCGCACCATCTCGGAGAACACAGCAGTCAAGGAGAAGAAACTTTCCACCTTCCTCAGGCAGCTCCGCATCCAGGCACAGATTGTGGTACGTTCTTGTTGTTTTCAAATCCCTTTAACAGCGCGAGGCCTCCCTCAAGTAAGTACAAGATTGTGTTACCTGGAGCAATCTTTATTATTAGTAAAACTTTTGTAATACCTTTTGATTATACCGTCGAAATTGTCTAAAATGGCCACCCATTGTCCCATCGTCGAAGAGAAAAGTGTTTATTATTATCAAAAAGATTAAGTGGGTACTCTGGTGTGGTTTGCTTCTTCTTTCCTATTAAACAACTATTGTCTTAATCTCTCCTCCTTCTTTTTATGTTTGTTACTCTCTTGTAACACCTCTAATCTTCGGCACTTATATGACCTTATTGTGTTGCAAGTGCCGTAAAACTCATTACTAAAACTGAGAAAAGGCTCTACTGTGAAATACAATTTAGTGTACCAAAAGAAGCCGCTGACGTACTCATGTGAACATTTTGTTTGGCCTCTAGGTGGTGTCGTGGGAGCACATCCAGCACCACCTCCGACATGGCAGTGACCTTGAGCAGTCGTCGGGGAAGTCAATCGTCGTTGACGACGCCGAGGATCGGGGCAACCGGATGAACGAGTACGCCGAAGTTCCCGACGACTATCTGGAGGCTGTGAAGAGTCTGGTCCAGGTCGGTGGTTTTGTCTGGCACTGTTCTGTACTTCCTCATTGTCTACCACAAAGGCAAAGCTGTATTGTCTCCCCCCCCCCCTCCCCCCAGGGCAGTGCTACCTGACTGAAGTGTCTTTAGGCCATTCCCAAAGGGGGGATATTAACCTGTTCTTATGCACAGTAGAATTGTAAATGGGCTGATTTGTCATTGTCATGCTCATACTGTGCCAGAACAACAAAAGGGGAACTGCTGCTTTTTCTTTCCTCATCCTTACTATCGTCATTTGTCCTCTACTTCTTTTGTATGTTTGTCACTCTCTTGTGAACTGCTAGTTTCGGGGGTGCCTTGATAGTCGAAGCAGACTTTGTGCTGTTGAGGCTAAAGAGTGGAACAGAGTAAGCCCAAAACCGCGTTTGGACTTTTCTGTTGACATCCGCCCCTTGGCGCTCTTATGACCTTATACAGTTGCGAGCGCCGTAAAACCTTGTATCATGCATACATACTACTTTAAGATTGTTGATGCAACAAGCCAACGAAGTATCAAGTCAAAGGGTGTCTCTATACTTGACTCATAATTTTGAATGACCCGATGCGTTTTTCTCATGTTGTCGTCTGTCAAAGTTAAATTTAAATGCACCATTTGACAGAATGAAGGTGCTTATGTGGCTGGTGTCTGTCGAAAGTGCAGTTGAGCAATATCAGCAGCACTATAAGGCTGCTTTCATGATGAAATTTTTATCCTCTTCCCCTAGTGTCCAGACAGTGGCTACCACTCTCTGGACACTAGGGGAAGACGAAAATTTTTTTATTGAATATTTGCAAAGTACTCAGAACTTGTGTTCTTTAAAGCGGGGTTGAACATGATATAAAGGTCATATGTTATTATCTTTTTTATTATTATTATTATTTTCATGTATATTATTACTTTTTGTATTGTTATTATTATTGTTGTTGTTATAGTTATGATTATTATTTTCATTATTATTACTATTAATTGCTATTATTATTACTGTATATTATTATTATTTTTATTATTTTGTTATTATTTTAAAAATATTATATTGTTGTTATTACTTTTATTATCAATATAATTATTATTTATATTTAAATTATTAGTCATTATTGTTATTATTTATATCATTACTATCACTATCGTTATTGTCTTCCCCCTGTACAGAGCAACTCCCAGCGAGCGGCGGTGACCTTCGTGTACCTGCCCCGCCCCCCAGTCCTCCCCGATGAGCAGCTGCGGTACATGCAACAGTTGGCCGTGGTCTCGGATCTGTCGCACCCCACGGTGCTGGTCCACGGGCTGCACCCGGTCACCTCCACCACGCTATGAGAGTCTTCGTGTAGCCCCAAGTGTTGCCCTACATGTAGCCCAGGTGTATCCCAGGTGTACATGTAGCCCACTCGTATCCCCAGGTCTCTCTTCTCACTCTATGATTTAACCGTTTAACCAACCATTGATGATAGCTGTTTCCCCTTCATTTTTTTTTTTTCCAAATTTTTTGTAATTAAAATTCTTTTTTTCTTATTTAAATTTTGATTTTTTTTTTTTTTTTCATTTTTAAAAAAATGTACATTTCCTGTAACTGAAGCAACCCATTTCTTTACTGTCATAGCTCCAGTGTTCAAATTGTTGGTTGTTTTTTTTTTTTTGGGGGGGGGGGTTCTCTTTTGTGAGACATGACATGTTTTGTTTTTCAAGTGTACGCTGTCTTTAAGTGTACTTGGGAGTTGTGGTCCTTTGTACACCAGATGACTCTATATTTATACTGACTACCTCTCGCTCTCTCTCTCTGACTGTCTATGTCTCTTCCCCTCCCTCTTTCTCTCTTTTTCTATCTCTTGCTCTCTCTCTCTCTCTCTCTTTCTCTCTTTTTCTATCTCTATTTTTCGGGTGGGATGTGTATAAAAAAGGTTGCCATATGAACACTTTTGTTACTTCAGGTGGTATGTGTATGCGGTTTTTTATTATAGATATATATGTAGATTCTATATGTATATTGTTTAAATGCTGCCTGAAGTTTCCATGAATGGGAATGTTTGAAAATAATGTTTGAAAAAATAACTTTTTGTCTATGCCAAGCTACGCAAGGTAGTTCTCTCTCCTACAAAGGAATCGTCGACAATTTGTTCGCAATACTGGAAAGATGTCGCCAGCAATGTCACTCAGTTATTGACATCCAACCAGCAATAATGTAGATGTCACTACCGCCATTTTTAAGGATGCTTATTTTTGTATTCGGAAAAGTGAACTATCTTTTGATGTAGAATCCTTGGTCTACGTATGTCTGTCGTAAAACAAGATTTTGCTTTGAGAGTTTCTCCTCTCATTGTACACTAAGTTTGGGAAATGTTTAGTAAAAGGTAGGACTAAAGAAATTAATCTGCAATAGCAGCAAGTGATACCAAAGTACTGTGTCTTCTTTGTTCTGATGATTATGTCTGTTTTCCCATTCTGTTACTGTTATTTTTACTGTTACTGTAGGTGCAATATGCTACACGAACTTTTTATGAGCAGTGAGACCATAAATCGAGGATGAAGAAGTAAAGCCATTCTTGTGGTATTTTGAAATGGCAAATATTTAAAGCTGAGCTGAACACGTTCAAAGTTTTGAGACCATGCAAATCAGTGCAGCGTTGTAGTGCAGCTGCTGTAAGTTTGCATGGAAAGCTCCATGAGCTGTCACAGAATGAACAGTGTTCCTTGATCTGGGCTCTCGGAACAGACCCAAAAATGATGAAATGTTCGGTTCTTGACCAAGTTTTGAATACAGAACAGATATTTATTGTTTGAAAAAGGTAGCATATCTTAATTTTTTGAAAAAGTTGCATTGGCTTTGGCAGAAAATGCTCCTGGGTGAAAGGTCAACTAACTAGTTGAACGAGTTAACGGTTACTACGAAGATATTACTCATTTTTCTAAACTCTTTAATTTGTGAAGTTTTAAATGCTTTTGAAAAGGCTATCCCAGTCTGTAGTCTCTGCCAATTTGCTCATTTAAGTTTTTTTATTTGACATTCCATAGTGGCTGAAATGCACTTGAAAAAGCTATCTCTATCTGAAGTATCTGCCAATTTGCTTATTTGAGTTGGGTTTTTTTAAATTTGACATTCCATAATAGTTTTCAGGACTAAGATTCTTGTCATTCTGATTACAGTTACAGCGATAAGTTTTTAAGTCTTTTTCATGTGCCCATCTGAAGCCTCCTTTGACTTTCCAACAAACCTTTGACTGGCTCACTTGTTCATTCCAAATTATCCAACAGGTCTCTTGTTGGTGTGCAAAAAACGCTACAGTTTATTTGTCATATTCTTCTAAATATTTGTCGTTCACTTATTCCATCTCTATCCTTTGACAGGTTCCTATTTGTAGCTCGGTGATATAAAGGTTTAATGACTTACTGAACAGGGCTGAAAAAAATCTAGTGACTTGTGACTTGTGACTTGTGACTTGTGACTTGCGATAAAACATCTTGTGTTACTAGTGGTACACATCTTTATCAAGTTATCTCTATGTCGCTGCTGCTTGTTGATGCAAAGTGAAAGAAAACCCTCCAGTTAAATAAATTGGTTTAATTTTTAAAAATTTATTCTGTTATAAAATTATGGTTAACATTTCAAGAAGTTGCTCATCGAGACTGCTTAATTCATGAGTTGGTCATAGTGAAATTCCTCTTACTTTAGTTTTGAAAACTCGTTATTTTACCAATTGCTTGAACATACTCAACCCGTTAGCTCCAGGGAACCTATTCTGAAAAAAAAAAAGAATATAACGAGTGCGACAAAGGTCAACTCTGTTGTTGACGGGAGTCATTTATGTTGTTGATGAGAATCAGTTTAGCTTTTTGCTTATTTATTGAATTGTTATTGCTAGGTATCTTAGAATGGCAGCATTATTCCAAATGTTAAATGATCAAGTTTTGAAAAATGTTAATCATTTTATTGGGAAAGTTATAGTGTTCAACTTTGACTGATTCAGCGTGCAGATAATTTTGACTCCGGACACAAATAATTTGTGACCACTCCGTTACTTTACGAGTGGTCTCACAGAAAGTTCATAACGAAATATCTAAATTTGATAAAACCCTAAGTACATCATCTAAAAGTGTTCAGAATAAAGAATACTATTACAATGACACCAGAAAAAAAAGAGTTGAGATGTAAGCAGTCAGGAAAAAAGACGAGAGGAAAGTGGTGAGAAGAAAAGGGAACAATAGATCTATAAGAGCCGCTGTGAGTCTCTGCGTGGCTCGGCGTCAAACCACGGGAGACTGTCAGTGGCTGTGACCCATGCTGTGAGCTGAATCAGGTAAAGAATTGTTTATGAAATTCAAGCCAAAATTCATTACCAATCATGAACATTCTTCATTGAGTAGTTTACAAAAACTTCAAGTCATAAATAAGTATTTAGGACTTAAAAAGTACAACAAGTCAGTTAATTAACATTTTTTTACAGTCAAGCATTAGGCTAGTCCACGGTTGAGAGATGATGATTTCTACATTTTTTGTAAACCAAAAAATGCTTCTGAACTGCCCAGACCTACTAATAATAGATTGGCACTCATGCACGTGCACATACACATAATGCGCACATGCACACACACACACACACACACACACACACACACACATGCACCCAGAACCAAGACTCCCCCATGTGCTGCCATACCACATCGAATATTTCGCCAGCCTTTAAGCGCTACAGTCCCGTAAGTCTCTGGGTTATCGGTCCTGCTTAAAGATCCTCCAGGTTCTACTGTGACCATACAGGTTTATGATATTATGAATATTTACTGCTGCGCTCTCAGGATTTTATTGGTGCGACAAACATGTTTGTAGTATTTGCGCCAAAGGCTTTGAACCAAATTAACTCGCAACCAAATGAACTCATTCGCTCACTCATTCTTTTTCCTCTTTCATTCTTTCTGCCTCTTTGGCTGTCAGTTTGCAAGTGTCTGGCTTTACCTTTTGTGATGGTCTGAGCGTTACGTTATTTCCGTCATGTTCCAAAGTTTACTCACTGGTGAAACAACTCAAGCTTTGTTTTTACTTGACTTCAGCCTTTGTACCGATCATTTCTTGTGGGTCTGGCGTTCTGTTCAGGAACTGAATGAGTTGTTCCTAATTGACCGTCTATCATGTGCATTGTTGGGCTTTGAGCTTTAAGGATAGAAAGCTAATGGAAACAAGGTCTTTTGTGTACAGTGTTTACTTTCCTCGTCCTTACTATCGTCATTTTCCTCGACCTCTTTTGTATGTTTGTCACACTCTTGTGAACTGCTATTTCCGGGGTGCCTTGATAGTCGATGCAGACTTTGTGCTGTTGAAGCTAGAGAGGTGAGCAGAGTAAGTCTGATTCCCTATAAAGACTTCTCTGTTGACATCCACCCCTTGGCGCTTTTATGACCTTATTTAGTTGCGAGCGCCGTAAAAATTTACTAAAACTAAAAACTTACGGCTTTTCTTTTCCACAGGTGTCTCTATCTGTCTGACTTACTTTGTCCCCGCACTTGATCGAGATAACCTTTACTGTGTCGATGTGCTCCTTTCCGCTAAAGCTCAGACCCTCTTCCCTATAGAATTATTGGCTGGACTTGCTCAGAAATGCCGTCTAAATCGATCTATCTTTTAGTCAATCACGACACATCCCAGTGATTGATATATGCAGACGTAGGCTTAGGCGTAGGCGTAAGACATTCGATGAGTGATTTAAGTGGTGGGGGATTTTGATTTGTATTTTTTCGGTGTTGTTTATAATTTTCATTTGCTCGTTATTTCTGTGAATTATTTAATCAATACATATTATTATTGATATCTGTGGACTTTATGTATGTATGAAATCATGACATTTCCTCCTTTTGTTTAGTTGCCCTCGCTAGATATGTACTCTCATACGCGTACTAACCTTTCCATCATGCTAGCATACTCAGATGAGAACAGTAATGATATTGGGAATTTGGGTTTGGTATTTTTGGGGACATAAAGTAGTGTAATGGGGAGGGGAGGGGGGGAGGGGGGGATTTTGCTGAAACCGTTTCTCGTCTGCTCAATAGTGCCTTAAGTTATGCACAGTTGCTGAAATGGCTTTTGGTTTTTTCTTGTAAGTTAACTGCCAATTGGATAATTTTTTTTGTCGTTCGCAAACGATACTATGTACAAGATTATTGTGAACTGAACTATCATTTTGTCTTGCGCAAATGGTACTATTACTATTTACAAAATTATTGTGAATTGAACCATCATTTTGTCTTGCCTTAACACAGTTTCAATTAATTATGATTTTGCTTGCCTTCTGTATTCTACGCACAACATTCCCCTTTTGTTTGTGAGTGTCGCAAAGTCTACTGATGTAGTGATGGTTGCAGGCCGCTCGGAGCATGTGTATGTGCCGCATAAACGCAATGTTGTTATTATAATTATGATCATTACATTTTTTTGGTGTTGTAACAAATACTCCTGTCTTATTGCACTGCAGAAAATGAGTGACCCTGACAAATATGAAAAAAAAATGTTTTTATTTATTTATATTTTTTTGCTCTAGTCGTGTCATGGGAAGAAATAGGTCATTTTTTTTTGTCTACATTCTACGAGAATAAAACTGCTTTGTACGTAAAACAAACTGTAGTGTGTGGTGGTCTTACAGTCAGTTACAGTCTGATTCTGAACTAGTTTCGAGAAGAAGAAGAAGAAAAGATGTTTTTTTTTTAATTAAAAAAAAAAAAAAATTATTTTAGATGAAACTGTTACTAACGATGTTGGGTGGGACTTCAAGAAGAACTTTCCCCAGAATTTGGTAAGACAACGATTGTAACATTCACTGTGAACTGTGTGTGCCTTCTTGACATTGGTTTTCACCTGGCATAGTCTGGATTTGTTGTTGGTTTTTTTTTGGTGTTTTTTTGTTGTTGTAATTACAAAAAAATTATGAGTCTGTAAAAATCTACTTTTCAAGAAATCAGTTTTGCAGTTCAAGCTTAACACAATCAATATGTGTGTAATCTTTTACACTTACTGTAAAGTGGGGCAGGCTGGGTAGAGTGCTCCTTCTTCACAATGAGCCATTCATGTTTTGTAGGTAGGTTACATCTTGCCCGTGCGGGAAATACCGCGATGATGTAGACGGTTTTTTGTAGCAGCTACACAAATGAATGAATGACGAAGCGTGGTCTCCGCTGTGTATTTGAGATCTAGCACCTGATGGTGATGAGGGTGTCACATGGACGCTCAAAAGTCTCTGCCTGATTGTGATGAGGGTGTCACATGTACACTCAAAAGTCTCTGCCTGATGGTGATGAGGGTGTCACATTTACACATTTAAAGTCTCTGCTCTAGTGGCGTCTTGTACCATGGCTTTGTCTGACAGAGGGAAGTTAAGTGTTGCAAAGAATGCTTATGCACCTTTTCTTTTTTTGTTTGATACCCAAGAGAAATGACGTAGAATGTTGAAGAAAGCAGCTGAAAAGACACCTGCAATGCGTACATGCCAAAATACTCTCTTTTTAAAAAAGCACATTTTATCGTTTCTCGTTTTTGCAAAGCATCCTGTAGAAGCCTTTGTTAGGGGATTTTCACACCTCAGGAAATAGATTTGTGATTGACGTCTCGGTGGCTAATTGTGTTATATATCATTATCAAAACTAAAAGTGAATTTGTTTTTGACTTTCAAACCATTTTGATGTTTTAAAATATGATTGCTGCAGAAACATTTTAAGGTAATACTCTCTGCTCCTAACAGACTTCGAATGTGATATAATTGTGTGACTATGCTCAGGACTTGTTTGTCACATTTGTCAGCGCTGAATATTTATGCTCTAGTATTTCGCTGCTACCACGTTTTGGGATCAGTGTATGTGGTGTCGAGGTTAGGCTCTTTCGTGCAAACGACACGAGTTTGATTTCCGCACGAGGAAGATATTTTTATTTAATATCCTGTTGGCTGGGATGTATCCTGCAGGCTTTGGATGGGCAGTGACAGGGAGGGTCAACGCATCCCACCTCGTACTGGATGTTACTTTTGTCAGTCAGGAAGTGAGGCCGTGATGGGAAATGTGTCATGGCGCGGTGGAATCAGACGCTCGTCAGTTTTTAGATCTATATATTATTGGAGTTATTGGTATGATCTTAAAGCTTGTTCACTTGTCTCACTTTTGATGAAAAAGATATTCCTATATCTTGAGCTGAAGTCGAGATATCTCAATCTGTGATTGAAAAAGGTAGGGATTGCTTGGTGTCAGAGGTAAACCTGGCAAGAAAATGTTGGCTGCTTTCCAAAGCGCAGAGTTCTGGGAAACTGTAAATTGACATTTTTTTTGGCCTATGATCAACGCTTTTCAGTTGCGTCCAAACTGTAATGTTTTTTTTCATAGATATGAAAGTGTGTTTAGCAAACCAAAAGTTTGATGAGAACTGCCTAAGGAGCAGAAAACCCCAGGTTTCTTAGACTTCAACGATGAGTGCCTGATTTCACCACGATGCCTCACGAATTCAGTTTTACATTTATAGACCCGAGGATTTGTTACCTTTACACTTCTGCACCCAGGATTCACAATACAGTGTTTGGTGATGTAAATCTAGCAAGATCTTTGTGAGCTCCTCCGTTCTGGTCCTTCAGTTAGGCGTAACACTTTACAGTCACACAGCCAGCAGTACAAAATACCCCATCTGGTCACCCAGCCAGGAGAGTGACTGCAACAGACTTCTCGGGCCTGGCACAGAACTGCACCAGGTGACCCCGTCGCTTTATTGCACCAAGTGACCGCGAAGTGTGAAAGGGAACAGAGCTGAAAGGGTTCAGACAAAGTATTGGTAGAGTGCTTTGTGAAGTAGATGACACCACTGCGAGCGTTACATGATATTTACGTGGTCTGAACTGGAATGTACTGTTGATTAATGAATGGCTTACTGTAGATAAAACTAGTCTGAATTTTGTGTTCTTGTCGTAAGGGGGTCTTTTTTCTGGCCCTCTGTAATGACGATTGTCTTGTGCATGACAGAGATGTATTGAGACTGATTTTTCTTGTGCATGACAGAGATGTATTGAGACTGATTTGTCTTGTGCATGACAGAGATGTATTGAGACTGATTTGTCTTGTGCATGACAGAGATGTATTGAGACTGATTTGTCTTGTGCATGACAGAGATGTTATGTTATGTACTGGTATTGAGATTGATTTGTCCATATTTGGTTTTTGCATGAGGAGCTTTGACATTTTTGAGGGGAGCAATGTCCTGCTTTTTTAAGTTGATGACTTCTGTTGTGTCTCGTAGTCAGTCATTTCAGTCAATTTGTTTTCCTTTTTTTTTTTTAAACAAAAAGACAGAACAAGTCTTTCATTATTATAATGTGGAAAATGTCTTGATAAATTACGAAAACTAAGTATGCATAATATATGCTGTTTTCATGTATGTAAACTTTTCTGTTGTAATGTTTTTGAAATTCACTTCATTCATTCCTACTGGTCTGTGCCAATTGAAAGCGTCTCTCTGCTCTAAGTAACAACTGGTTGTACAATATTTAGCATTCTCATCCTTCTGTGACCAGCGTCTGGAATAGAACAGTGGGACTCCTCACTACTGCTCACACATGACGTGGGTTCGACTCCCCCGTGGGAGAAGTGTGCTAGGAGTGGCGTATGTGGTGTAGTGGTTAGAGTTAGTAGCTTCGCCGACACACACAGACTTTTCGAGGTCGATTCCCAAGCTGGAAGAAATGTTTGTGTGGAGAGGGGAGTTAAACCACAGGGATCACAGTTTTCTGCGGATCCGTGATTTTCTGCCGTTGCGAGAATTTCCCAAAATTCGCCTCGCGGTCTGAACCGTTCCGGCAGTTGTTCCGCCCGAGTTTTAAGTCGGCCAGGGTAGGCCTTGAGTAGCCTGAGACTGAGATCCGCCCTGAGGCGCCCCGCATACGAGTCAAAGTCCAAGTCAATCCACCACAAGAGGAAAGTAAGTGAAATGTGTCTGCATTTTGGGTTATTTTTGCATTTTTTAAAAACTGATGTGGAAAAATTACAGAAGTCTAATCGGATCGACCGTCAACGTTCAGGGGTTATGTCCTTATGTTGTTGCGAGCGCCGTAAAACCTCTACGAAAACAAAAACAAAAGTTCAGGGGTTGGCGAAAAATTTCACTGTGATCCCTAAGAACAGCATCTATATTTAGATTTTATTTTCCGTGTGTCTTATCGAGGGTCTCTGTCTTTGTGCAGGGATGACGTGTCATGCTGGGATGCCGTGTCATGCTAGGCCCCTGCGGGTTGAAGCAGCCAGACACAACATAACGTGATCTTTGCACATACATTATGGTCCTTCTGTAGACATACTTGCCCTGGGATAGACGAAATGGTTGTGCTTGTTCATTATCATTGTGGGGTTTTGTTTTTTTTTGAAGCGACAATCTTTATATATATAATATTTGAAATGTTTCAAGGGGGGTAGGAGTAGAGTACTTTGACAGGAAGTTGCGGGATCTTTTCTAAAGTATATCTTGCTGAGTCATCGAGTAAAACAAAAAGAAAAGTTGCGTCTTTGTTTAGTTATAGTTAGGGAGATGCTGTGGGGGACAAATTTTTAATGAGGAAATCCACGACTGGTCAAGTTTTGGAGAAATCTCGTCTAGAGATGTGGAAAAATTTTTGTGAACAATATTTTTGCTGTCTGTTTAAACTTTCTCCCCTGAGCTGCCTCACGAATGTGAGTGGTTGGTTGATCCCAAGTCATTTTTGGGGTGGTCTCAATTATAATATTCTAAATTATATCAACCATCGTCTTGAATTCCTCAAGTGTGATTTCTGGCACGGCTAAGTGACTGACAGTAGGAAAGTCACGGGATCTGTCTGATCTCTGGAACTTGTCATTAGTTTGCTGGAAGTCACGACAGGTCCTCAAGTACTTCAACTCATCATTATATCTGTCTTGTGACCTGCAAAGGCCACTCTCTGTGTTAGCTCAGTTGGTTTCATGTTGGACTATAGAGTGAATGACCCTGGTTTGAATCCCGCTGGGTCGTTTTGTGGAGTTGTCAAGGCTCTCACCCCATCTGGCTCTGTCCTGGTTGAGACCAACGTTCAGTTCGGAGGTCCCGCCTCTTCTTAATTAAATACATGTAACCTTATAGTGTTGATAGGGGTGTGAAACCTTTCGACTGTGACCAATGACCATGACAAGCAAAGTGGTTCTACTTATTGCGTCTTGTGTTTGAGACCCACAACATGTATGTATTCTCATCCAGACCTACAAACCTACACCATTTGGTCGCTTTTAAGCACAAGGGGGATATCCCGAAAAATGCTGTTTTGAGAATATCGAAGGTAATGTTTTTGCCCCTTGTTCAGTTTCTTTAAAAGACAAGGAGAGTTTTCTCTATAACCAAACAAATATACACACCAATGAAACCAAACTTCTCCTACAGGTAGGGTAATATTCACTTTTGGTGTAGGTCAAGATTTCTGGAAACCCCCGGAAATCTGGGTTAGCCCACTTGTACCTAAAAGCGACCATTTCTTCTCATGCTTGGGGCTACAGGATGTCTCATTCTCTACATGTACTTCTCTGAATTCGCAATCTTGTCGCTACATTAGAGCTGCAACGTTTTATCTGACTTTTTTTTTTGGGGGGGGGGTAATTAAGACCACGAGGTCAGAAATCAAATGTTCTCTCTGCTCTATTAAAATGGTAAGATTATTGGAGTCATTATCAAGACATTCAAAGAATTACATTTGGAAAAGTTTGTCTAGTTGTGAAACTCTACATTTTTAAAAGTCAGATTTCTCAAAATGAGGTACTGAGCAGATAAAACCTTGTAACGCTGGGGTCGCGAAATGTCTACCGGATGGATATATATATATATATATATATATATATATATATATATATATATATATATATATATATATATATATAATATTGTATGTTCTGCTATATGATGTCAGTTCTTGTAGTTTTGAAAAATCTCGATAATGTTTGCTTTGTATATTTCTTTACTCATGTCTTCAGTCCTGTACACATTGCATGATAAAATACGGAAATAAACGAATTCATATGAACCTGAGTATACTTGTCTGTATATTGTAGATTTCTAGTGGGTGGGTGGAGAATGCCCTGATGTTCGCTTCTTCTTTCCTGTCAAACATCTTTTGTCCTTATCTCTCCTTCTGTTCTCTGTATGTAACCCTTTAGTAGCTCCTTTAATCGTCTGCTGGCGCTCATATGACCTTATGCAGTTGCGAGCGCCGTAAAAACTCTACTAAAACTAAACTAATCGTTAGCGCTTACGTAACCTATCTGTGTTGCAAGTGCCATAAAAGTCTTACTCAAACTACAAAAACTAAACAAACAGTAGACCTGTAATACAGACAGTAGGCCTGTGATACAGTATGTTCTGAACTATGCTAGGTCACTACCGGCTGTGAGCTACAACAAGACACTTTAACTATTTGTCGTGAAAGATGTATGAGGATATACTTTGTGGGTGGTAGGCAGGTATTCTGCTGTGGTTTGCTCCTTCTTTCCTATCAAACATATATCGTCCTTATCTCTTGTCCTCCTTCTTTGTTTATGTTACTCTCTTGTAACTCTTCTATTCTTCGGCAATTGGATGATCGTATTGTGTTGCAAGTAAAACTCTTTCTAAACTAAAACTAAAAAAGGGTGTATTTTATTTTCCACCTAAGGGTGAGGCACAGAGTACGCTAGGGGGCAGCACAAAGTCGGGAAAATGGTCCCATAATTTGGCGCTCGTCAGTTTTTGGGCACATGGAGTTTATTGGTAGAATCTGAATTCCTGTTCAGGTTTTTTTTTCTTTCCTGGGACAATAACAATCTAATACTAATAATTATTGGCTACGGTTTTGAAAATTATAGGTCTTTTTTCCAGGGTCTATAACACAATCGAATACTAATAATTCTTAGCTACGGTTTTGAAAATGATGGGTTTGGTTTTTGTTAGTTTGTTAGTTTGTTTGTTGTTGTTATTGTTGTTGTTGTTTTTTTTTTTTGGGGGGGGGGGGGGGGGAGACAATAACCATCTAATACTAATAGTTATTGGCTACGATTTCGAAAATGATACGTTTTTTTCCCTGCGACAATAACAATCTAGTTCATCTCAAGCATTTTCTAGTTCATCCAAACTATTTTATAGCTGATCCTCAGTACTTTCTAGTTCATTCCTACTAGTTTCCAGTTCATCCCCAGTATTTTCTTGTTCATCCACAGTACTTTCCAGTTCATCCCCAGTATTTTATAGCTCAACCTTAACATTTTCTAGCTCCATCCCCAGTAGATTCTAGTTCATCCCCAGTATTCCTCAGTATGTTCAAGTAATTTCTAGCTGATCCCCAAGATTTGCCAGTATTTTTTGGCATATCTCCAACATTTTCAGGCTCATCCCAAATATTCCCCAGTATTTTCTAACTCATCTCCAACATTTTCTACCTCAACCCTAGTATTTTTAGATCATCCATTGTATTTTATAGATCATCCCCAGTATTTTCTAGCTCAACCCTTGTATTTTGTATCACATCCCCAATATTTTTTTAAACCTCATAAACCTCTGGCTTATCCAAAATACTCGCCAGTATTTTCTAACTCATCTCCAACATTTTCTAGCTCAACCCTAATATTTTCTAGCTCATCCCTAGTATGCTCTAGCTCAACCTTAATATTTTCTAGCTCATCCTCACTATTTTCAAGTGCACCCCCTGTATTTTCTAGCTCAATACTCAATATTTTCTAGATCATCTCCAGTATTTTATAGTTCATCCCCAGCATTTTTTAGACCATCCAACAAATTTTGTAGCTCATCCCAGCGCTCATATGACCTTAGCAGTTGCGAGCGCCGTAAAACCCTATACTACTACTAACTCATTCCAAATATTTTCTAGATCATCCCCAGTATTTTCTAGCTCCACCCGAGTATTTTCTTGCTCAGACCTAATATTTTGTAGCTCAATCTAAATAATGTTTAGCTCGTCCCAAATATGTTCTAGCTCATCCCCAGTATTTTTTTGGGCTCAATTTTTTAACATTTTCTAGGTCATCACCACTATTTTCTTACTTAATCAAAGTACTTTCTAGCTCATCACTAATATTTTTCATTTTTTCGTAAATATTTTATAGATCATCCACAATATTTTCTAGCTCAACCCTTGTATTTTGTATCACATCCCCAATATTTTTTAGCTCATTCCCCAATATTTTTTAAACCTCATAAACATATTTGTTGTTATTTCTAGCCCATCCCCAATATTTTCTGGCTTATCCAAAATATTCGCCAGTATTTTGTAGCTCATCCCGATTATTTTCTAGCTCATCCCCAGTATTTTCTAGCTCATCCCAAAAATTTTGTAGCTCATCCCAAATATTTTCTAGCTCAACTCTAGCATTTTCTAGCTCATCCCCAGTATTTTTTTTTAGCTAAGTCACGGTATTTTCCAGCCCATCATTAATATTTTTCATTTTATCCCAAATATTTTCTAGATCATCCACAATATTTTCTAGTTCATTCCCAACATTTTCTAGCCCTAATTTTTTTTAAAAAATCACATTCCCAATATTTTTTTTGCCCAACCCCAATATTGTTTTATATCTCATAAACAATATTTGTTGTTATTTCTAGACCATCCCCAATATTTTCTGGCTTATTCCAAATATTCCCTAGTATTTTCTAGCTCATCTCCAACATGTTCTAGCTCACCCCCAATATTTTATAGCTCATCCCCAGTATGTTCTAGCTCATCCCCAGTATTTTCTAGCTCATCCCAACTATTTTGTAGCTCATCCCAAATATTTTCTAGATCATCCCCAGTATTTTCTAGCTCCACCCGAGTATTTTCTTGCTCAAACCTAATATTTTCTAGCCCAATCCCAATAATGTTTAGCTCGTCCCAAATATTTTCTAGTTCATCCCCAGTATTTGTTTGTTCAATTTTAACATTTTCTAGCTCATCCCCACTCTTTTCTAACTCAACCACAGTACTTTCTAGCTCATCATTAATATTTTTCACATTTTCGTAAATATTTTATAGATCATCCACAATATTTTCTAGCTCATACCTTGTATTTTGTATCACATCCCCAATATTTTTTTAGCTTATCCTCAATATTTTTTAAATCTCAAAAACCATATTTGTTGTTATTTCTAGCCCATCCCCTATATTTTCTGACTTATACAAAATATTTCTCAATATTTTGTAGCTCATCTCCAACATTTTCGAATCCTACCCCAATATTTTCTAGATCATCCCCCAGTATATATTAGCTCATCCCCAGTATTTTCTAGCTCAACCCTCATATTTTCTTGATTATCCCCAGCATTTTCTAGCTGATCCCCATTATTTTCTGGTTTATCCCCAGTATTTTGTAGCTCAACTTTAACATTTGCTAGCGCATCGATCCCCACTAAATTTTAAAGCTACATCGCAGTCTTTTCTTTCACACCACTAGTATTTTTCACCACATCCCAAATATTTTCTAGCTCATCCCTAATATTTTCATCACATCCTTAATATTCTATAGCTCATCCCCATTATTAAAAAAAATAAATCTAATAAACAACTTTTCTTTTTATCTCTAACCCATCCCCAATATTTTCAGGTTGACATCAAATATTCCCCAATATTTTAAGCTAATCTTTTCTTTCTCAACTGTAATATTTTCTAGCTCACCCCCGAGCATTTTTTTAGCTCAACCCAAATATTCTCAGGCTCATCCCCAGTATTTTCTAGATCATTTCCAGCATTGTCTAGCAGATCGAGATCCCAAAAATTTGCCAATACTTTCTAGACCATCCCCATTATTTTCTGGCTTATCCAGTATTTTATAGCTCAACACTCAATATTTTCTAGATCGCCCCCCCCCC